>NC_090441.1:165377618-165560118 GCF_031143425.1 Pleurodeles waltl | reverse complement strand
TGTAGTCAGTCCAAAATCCCAATGGGAAAATGTCATGGTAAAAATGCATTTTGGGACCCCCTTTTTCTCACCCCCCACTTCACGGATCATGCCAAAACCTTCCAGACAGGAGCTGAAGTGACCAGGCCACTACTTTTGAAAATTTGGTGATGACTCGGCAAACAACGCTACAGTTGCTAGCAAAACAAAGGATGCTTTGTCTATGGAGGTCCTCACTGTAACTACCTACTGGCTATCACCAGTAGGTTTTATATATATATATATATATATATATATATATATATATATATATATATATGTGTGTGTGTATGTATATATATATATATTTATAAAATATGTAAACACAAATACAAAGTAAAATGCACACTCAGGACGTCAAGGATAATACATGAAAGTGGCAAGTTTAATCCCAAACTCTACGCGTTTCAGCTGACACGGCAGCCTTGATCACGTGCACTTAACAGCCAATCCAGATAACATAAATACTCTAAAGTTCAGTCCCATGGAAACAGGGCAGGGGCAAGAAACAATTATCGTAATTCAATCCAAAAAAATTAAAAATAATAATAATATTAATTTAGTTGACGGTATCTGGACAATTAAAACCAGGTAATACGTCTCTACCTTAATATTTCTCATAGGAAAAACTCGACACCCGATCATTATATCATATTGCAAAATAACATTAGAATGTATACATGTACTCCAATTAATAATACCAACCCGTTCTGTATATGATAGATATAAAAATAATGACAAAGTGGGCAGTGACATATGCTGAACTTGTAGATAGTATAAGCATGCAGTGGAAGGTAAGTGCAAAAAATCCTTATCGGTGAATCACTACACCCCAGCAGAACATATCATAATGTGCAGAAAAGGAAAAGTGACATAGAAAATCCATATCTTTATCCATCAGGCCCCCTTCTTCCTGTAAAAGACTAAATACATATATATATATATATATATATATACATATATATATATATATATATATATGTATATATATAAACAATCATATAAAGATACACTCAAAAGAAAACAATGCCTAAGTAAGAATTCACCACCACAAATGTACATAAAAATCTGAAAAAACTCTAAAATCACATTAAAAAATGTGGCAGATACATTAGATTGCGGAAACTATCAATGACTCAACCCTCATAGAGGTGAATGTTAAATTCATCATCTGTATTTAACCCCTTTGGTATTTTGGTTTCAAAATCCAATATATACTTGGATTCCTTTTGTCTAAATATTAACACTCTATCACCACACCAATGATTAGATGGCACATGTTCTATGCCAAAATAGGAGACCAAGGAATTATCAGAGTTGTGTTTCTCCTGAAAATGTCTAGCTACCGGGTAGTGGGGATCCTTCAATATAATAGCTCGCATATGTTCGAGAATTCGCTTCTTGACCATGAGTTTGGTACTTCCCACATACCACCGGTAACAAGGACATTCTAGCACATAAATACCAAATGGAAAACTAATTGTTTAATCTATCTTAATTCACCTGGTTTGCATGTGGGGAATTCCTTTCTCATAATACTATTAGGGCAAGCTTTAGAGTGCCCACATGGGAAAAATCCCTGTAAATTCTGATATTTGATTTGGGGAGCAGTGGTAATATCAGTTAATTTCAAGATGTCACATAAACTCCATCCACTTTAGTAAGTAATTTGGGGTCTTCTTTGAATTTTGCAGCCAATAATAGGATCACTTCTCAAAATGTCCCAATTCTTAGAGATAATCTTCTTGATGTGTGCTGCATCTTCATGTATGTCATTATGGTTCTACTCTCATTTTCGTCAACTTTTCTTCTTTGATACTTTGTTTTCAAAAAGGGTCGGTGTTCGCTCTATCCCTTTAATTTATCGCTGGCTTTCTTAATGACCCAATCAGGGTAAACCCTTTCCTTAAATCTAATAGTCATATTCTTTTGTTCTTTATCGAATGCTTCCTCAGTATTACAATTACATTCGGCCCTCAACAACTCACCATAGGGAATGCTCCACTTCAAGTTATCAGGATGACCACTTAACGCGTGAAGCAAACTGTTCCCTGCAGTGGCTTTCCGAAATAGTTCAGTATTTATCATATTGTTATTGATCTGTATCTTTACATCTAGAAACTCAATAGAATTTACTCATGTTAGATGTCAAAACAATGTTATGGTTGTTATTATTGAGATTCTCAATAACTCTTTTTTGCTTCCCATTCTGTACCTTTCCAAATGATAAACAAATCATCTATATATTGGTGCCACAATATAGCTTTTTCAATTTCGGGAAACCTCTCCTCATCCTTGAATATCTCTTCCTCCCACCATCCTAGAAACAAATTGGCAAAACTTGGCGCAAAACAGGTTCCCTTGGCAGTCCCAAATATTTGTTCATATAAAATTCCATTAAATATAAAAATGTTATTTGTCAAACAATATCTGATAATTTCAATAATCATGTCAGTATGTGCCAAGTATTTGATCAGTCTTGCTCTTAAAAAGTGTGTACATGCTTTAATACCCTTCTCATGATCAATGATGGTATATAGGGAATTGACATCTAAAGTTATCAGTATGAAATCATCCTCCCATGTGATGCCCTCAAGTTTACCTAGAAAATTCTTAGTGTCACATGCATAGGATTGCAAACTCGCAACAAACTCCCTAAGAAAAAAGCAACATATTTGTATATATTTTCCAAAGCACTATCACATGAAGACACTATACCAGGAGGATGTTCTGTATCTTTATGGATCTTTGGAAGGAGATAAAGTACCGGTAACCTGGGAAAATCTTTCTTACGGAAACAATATTCCTCTCATGATAACAAGCCTTTGTCCCTCCATTCTGTAAGGTATTGCTAAATTCCTGTAATACTACTCATATATATTTCTTTTGTGACAATGTTGTGGAACTGTCTATCATTTAGCTGATCCATGTCTTCCTCAATATACATTTCTCTACCCATTAGCACAATATTTCCACCTTTGCCAGCTGGGCAGATGATAGTATTTACATTATCTGCCAATGATCTTATAAATGTTCTTTGTTCAAGGGTCACATTTTGATTTTTGTCTCGCTTTAAACCATGTTTTATGTTGAAATTATACAAGGTTCTGAGCCACTACATCATGAAAGGTATCGATATTATCATGATTCGTATTAGGAAGGAATGTGGATACCAGCTTGAACCTAGAAGGTACTGTAAGGTGTGATACATAGGTCATCTAAGGTTTCATATAGATCTATGGAACCTTCTTGGGTCATCTTGTTTTTTTCTAACTCATAAAGGGTAACAAGGGTGTCCACATCACTAACAATTAAAACATCCTGGGTATCATGGTCACCTAGGCATCCACTACTAATAGTCCCCTGGTTTTAAAGTTTATACCATTTCTTAATTTTCAATTTTTCAATGAATTTAAATAAGTCAATTTGAGTCTCTGCATAATTGAAATGTTCAGTAGGACAAAAGGATAAACCTAGGCACAAAGTCAATTTATCACTGTCTGTCAATGCATGCTGCATACCCTTGCAGCGCATGGCCAAAGGCCGTGTGTGCCGTGGGGTTTGGAGCTTAAAGGGGGTTTACTGCAGGGCCTGTCACAGGCCAGGTCCTGTGGCCAACCCCAGCTGTGCATGGCCAAAGGCTGGTTTGGTCATATGGGGTTGGCCACAGGCCCTGCAGCCAACCTTTGGCCATGCATGGCGTGGGGTTGGGTGCTTATAGGGGGATGGCTGAAGGGCCTGGCCAGAGGCATGGACCTGCTGTCAACCCCCGCAGCGCTGTGCCAAAGGCCGTGCGTGGCATGGGGTTGGTGTGGCTATAGGCAGTTTGCCGCAGGGCCAGGTCACAGGCCAGGCCCTGCGGCCAACCCTCGCCACACATAACCGGCCCATGGCCAACCCCACCGTGTGCGGCCAAAGGCCATGGGTGTCGCAGGGTTGGTGTTGTCATAGGGGGTTGGACGAAGGCCCTGTATCCAACTCCTGTTGTCATGCGTGACGCGTTGTTGGGTGGTTATAGGGGGTTGGCTGAGGGGCCTTTGGCCAGGCCCTGCGGCCAACCCCCGCTACACCTAACTATAACGTCCCTGTAACCTTTTGTTCTTTAAGTGAAGATATATACTTAAAAAAACAAAGGTTATAGGGACGTTATAGTTAGGCTCACATTTTAAAAGTACAAAATCATATAAATTCACCTGTTATAGTTAGTTATTTTAAGCAACTATAACTTGTGCCCTAAGGTCTATCTCGTGCCCCTGCCATGCACAGTTTTTTCATGAATAATTTTGCGGCAGATGTTGCAATTATATTAACAATGATGTTATAGAAGATGTCATGAGTGCTGTAATATCTGGGGAAATTAGCACTGCATGTTGAGGGCTCGAGTTATAGTTACCTTAGGGCACAAGTTATAGTTACTTGAGATAACTCCAACTATAACAGGTGAATTTCTATGGTTTTGTGTGTTTAAAATGTGAGCCTAACTAGAACATCCCTGTAACCTTTGTTTTTTTCAGTGAATTTCTAAGTTTTTTTAAATATAAAGTAATTTTCATAACTATACCTTACTCCAAACACTATGCTTTTGGAAAATCTGTATCAGTCTCTCATTGTAGGCAAACACAGGGCCTCATTTATAGGAATCTGATGCATCGGCTCCAATGCATCAGATTTCTTGCGCTGCCCTGGGCCCCCCTAATGACACCATGGTAGCGCTGTATTTATGATACAGCGCTCCATGGTGCAGTGTCCACAGATGCGACAGAAATTCTGATGCATCTGTGGCACTAAACTGACTAATTGCTGGACTAATATAAAAAAATGATGCTACTCTAGCAATGCCAGGAGGCCCACATTCAAAAAAGCCTTGTTTCAGTTAATGCCTGCTCTGAGCACGTGTTAAAAAAGTGGTGCTGTGAAGGCGCAGAACAATGCAGTGACATCCTACAGATTTCAATGCACCAGTTCAGAGTGACTTCTAACAGGGAAAGGCCTACCTTGCATACACTATAACTGGCGCAGGTATAATGTGGTGCAAGGAATTACAAGCTAGCCCAATGATCACACTGCTCCAGTCTGTAAATGTGGTGCACTGTGGGGGACTGCTTTCTGCCACCGTTGTGTAAAAAAATGAAGCAATGGTGGCATGAGGGGCTTGTAAACGAGCCCCACACTCTTCAAATTCTTGGGTAGTTCTAGTAATCCTAAGCCAATTAACCTCTTTCCGTGGGACCTTTTCAAAATGGTTATCCTCTGTTATATTTGTCCATGACATTAGGAGAAGGCACATGAGTTTGAGCATCTGTCTGTGGTTCAGTAGATGGTCAAACTATGGTCAACTTGCATTCTGCCCACAAATCCTTAGAGACCACAATGTCAAAGACAGTGTTTATGTACTCCCACAACACTTTCAGAATCTTCACAAACCTCTCCACTTCTTTTTTCAACAGGTCAGGGGTCTCTTGCAATTTTCAAATCTAATTTAAAAATGTGGAAGATCACTGCGACTCAAAGGCACATGCACATACCCTCCTCCATGCATCTTCTTCAATGGATAGGCGTTTATCTCTGTATCGCTCTGAGTGGTTTAGTCTTATGGCCCATCTATATAATTCTTCTTTCTCTGTTTCCTTTCGTTCTTCAATCATCGATCCTTGATGTTACTCCATTTTATAATGCTACTGACTAGCTCCCTCACAGGTAGCTTCAAACACAGAGTTCTCAACTTCTTAAGAGTATCTTCACTCAACAACATCCTAAAGTTCTTTCTCAGATTTTGTATTTTGCTCCAATCAATTTCATTTTTTTTCATATCTTTTTATTGACACTGAAATATAACATCAATCTGTAAACACTGCACTATCGTACACCACATTAGATCTTCAGGCATCAATCCCTCTCCCATCCCGTCCCTCAACACAGCCCTACTCAGTATCTGAGGCTCTCAGAGGCCCTTGTAGATGTTTGGCATCTTTGCCCGCCAAGGCCAGGGTTGCTTGCATCAGGTCCCTAGAGGAGTTCCAGCCATTTCAAATTTTCCCCCACTTCCGGGGACAGCCCCTACCTTCATAACCACCTTTTCTGTCAACAAGCACCAGTGAAAATCCTGTTTTGATGCCCCCAGTTCTGGGGCTTCTCGGCCCCCATGACCTTGCTATAGTTCTTTTTGCCACTGCCCGGCACAAGGTAATCCATGTTCCTTGTGCCCTACTCACCCATGCTTCTCCTCAGATGTTCTAAACACATTGCTTGGTGGAGACCGTTATGCCCCCTCCTACCTAATTCCCCAAGCACCACACCACTTTAGTCCAGAATTCTAGTATTACTGGACATTCCCAAAGGATATGAAGAAAGGTACCCGTCTGCAAAGACGTGCGTAGACAGTGTATATTTGCGTCCTCACCATCATTACCATTGTCATTTGGGGGTAGTAGGTGTGATGTAGGATTAGCAGTGGGACCAATTGGAAGTCTGAGCATATGGCCACCTCTCTGGAGGCTGCAAAGGCCTCTTCCCACTCTCCATTGTTGAGCCCTTCCAGCTTCCGATGCCATTAACCCCGTAGGAATTGTAGGGCATCTGGTGTGTGGTTCAGTATTTTTTTTATAAGTTGGTGATGTGGCCTTCAGGGGCATGAGCTCATCGATTAGCCTGTCCTCTGGAGGCGGAGGGGGAGGTGGATTCAGCAAGGCCACTCTCACTTGACAGCACTGCTCTAAGGGCAATCTGGAGCTGAATATGTCTCGGAGGATGCTAGTTGGTATTCCTTCAGTAAGTCTGCCCAGAGGATGACATCTTCCTGGGTCCAGAAGTCACTCAGTGTGGCGATGCCTGTGAGGTCCCACTTGTTGAATCCAGGATGCTTTCTCACTCAATGTACCCAAACTCTCAGCTTTCCAGAGTGGGGTCGCCTATGTCATCGTGTTTTTCCACTCCAAATGTGTAGTGGCTGTCTTCCAAACTTGTAGTTCCATCCTAGTAGGGTCTACTACCCTCCCACTGCCATATAGGGCATTCAAGTGTCCATGCTCACTGCACCACTGGATTCACGCTAACCTAGCTGATGAAGGGTAATACCCTGAAACCGGTCCTAGGATGCTTGTTTCCGGTCCACGGAGGACCTGGCTTGGCAGTTCGGGCTGGACTGTTCCCATGAGGAAGAGGGTCAAGACTGATTTGCATATGGCTGGGTCCAAACTGGCATGGCGTGGTGAGCAAAAAAACGATGGATAAAACCCAGATCTTTGTGACTGGGGATGAATGTTTGCATTGTTCAGCATTCCGTCCATCATCTGTTCCTTTTTGTATATATTAAATACAGCATACACATTGTGGCGATAGGGGGGGCGCTAAGGGGTGCAAGAAAAGTGGTGCTACATTGGATGCAGCCCCACTTTTCTTAAATTCGGGCCTTAGTTCTTTCGAGGGTAGGAGTGAATGACTATCCAGGTGAGAAACGTCTCTGAAGCTAGCAGAGCTGTAGAAGGGATTTCTCTAAACTTTAGCAAGTGTAAATTAACTTGGATTGCATATTTATATACTTTGAAATGCACAGTTTAGAAATGTACACAAATGAAAACACTTTTGCGCGGGAGTAGCTTGGGATTCACAAAGAATCCTAGACCTGGAAAGCTGAGAACATCGCCAGTTTGCAGGTGTACCCACGGATTTCTCTGTTAACGCTCCGGAATTTGACCATTCTCTCCAAAACTATAAGTAAGCCTCTTTAGTATAAAGAATCAGCATCATACGTGTGAATGTCGGGGAAGCAAATAGACCCCAAAGCTTGTGATCTTGGCTAATGCTCCAGAGCTGTCCTATACTGCTACAAAGGGCCAGAATTGAAATAATAAGAAATATTTTCAAAGGCTTTCCCCTATTGGCTGTAAACCCAGAACTTCACGGCTCCTTTACTTTTCCCAGAAAGAAAAGAAACTTTCAAACTAGAGGGCCAATGAAACTAAACAAAAATCTTCCATAATCAAATTTAGTCTGGGAATGTGCATGCGATCTCTTGTAAAACATGTCGGCCCCTTTGGGTTTTTTTAATGGCTTGAATTTGAGATATTTTGGGGATTTTTACTAGTTTGCTTTAGCTAAAAATAAAAAATAAATCTGCTGACTTTGCAAGTGTATGGATTTGGGCACACTTGATGTTGGAGACAGCACTGCCTGTTGTTGATGTACCACGTCCAGGAAAAATATCATATTATTGCACACCTGTGTGGGGAAGCAAGCGCAGAGCTGTTGTGAAATAAAGTGGCCCAGGTGGGACTTCTGGGTCCTTTGGCACCATACACATCTGCAAGGAGACCAAGGATCTATCCTGCCTAATGACCAACCGAGCTAAGGCTTGGTCTCCAGTCCTGCTCTCTTATTACTGGTCTTACTAGTCCATGCTACCAAGCAAGACCTATGTTTGTGTCATCCTTCTGAATGCCTGGATCATCCCTAGTCTTTCTTCAGACTAGAAATGCACTAGAAATCACATAAGCGATATTAGACCTACTGCTTAAAGGCGTGCACATTTATGAAATTGGAGCTTGCATTTATATACATTTTTTTTTAAAAGGGACAGATTCTGTGAAAGCTTGCAGTAATCAAAAATGGTAGAGTTGGATGGCAGGTGGTTTGCACAATTTGCTGTTCCTGTTAGCCCCTGTCCTTGCCCTGTCATGCTTCTAGGTGCTGCCCACAGCCTGAGGTGTGGCTGTTATCACTGAGGTGTGCTTCGTTCATGCACCAAACACATTCCAGCCCCCTTGACTCTTCATGCTCCACACCATCCATGCCCGTCAACCCTTGTGAACATTGTAGAGCTGCAGTGATGTGTGCTTTGCTTTATGTACCTAATGAGTTCGAGCCCCATTGACTAACCACACTTCACACCGTTCCTAAGGCCCTCCCTGTAAACTCTTACCTGGTGGCAACGGTAGAGTCCCAGTAAGGTGCACAACCACAGTTGTGCACCTCACGAGCTCCAGCCACCTTGACTATTCCAACTTCAAGTCCTCCCTGTGAAGTGTCACCTGGCGATCAAAGTAGAGTTGTAGTGAGATATGCTTTGCTCATGCACCTAACGAGTTCACACAACTTTGACTCTACAGTAGGCCTGGGTGGAGTTCATGGAGTTCTGCTGCACGGAGCTCTGCAAACGGCCCAAAAGTTCTGCAAGAGGTGGAGTGCGTTAGGTCTAGCTGTTCGCACTGATTTTTTACGTCAGGTTTTTGTCCTGTGCTGAAAAATCAGCACAAACGGCTCCCTGTGCAGTGCAAGAGGGTACTGCTTCTTTTCTGCCGCTCAAGTAGATTTTCTACTCGAGCGGCAGCTTCCTCAACGCAAACAGAAGGTTTCTCAACATGAGCGATCACAACCATCTGTGACCACCCACGTGGAGAAATCTCACCAGGAGGTGGTCTTGAGTAAGATTTTCCTTGCTCACTCTCGCCAACTCAACGTTGGCGAGCACGAGCGAGGAAAAAACTCTGCAAACTCTGCTAGCGGAGCAGAGTTCACCACCCACCCCTACTCTACAGTCCACACCTCCCCCAGTGCCCTCCCCACCAACTACTTCCACAGCAGAACTGCAGTGTCTGACAGCTCTCTGCTCTGGCTGCTCTACCACTGGGACATCTCAGCAGAGCGAGGAGGGCCAGGAATTAACTATGCTTTACCTTGGAGTAGGAGACTGACATTTTCTGACAAGACCTCTCTATGCAGGTATAATAAAAACTTTGCTCACATCTAATACAGGTTAATCTTGCTGTCCCTCCCAACACACCAAAAGCCATTGTCTATTTATTATGTCATACTTCATAATGGAACATGCCTGTTCCTAAGTGCTCTAAAATGTGTCAGATGTGACAGCTGATAAACTGGTAGATACATTGTTACAGAGGATCTCACAAATTGGTCGAGAAGGTAAGCTTGCACTTAACTCAGTTTCCTTGGTACGAAGCTGAAATTGCTTACACTATGGTACAGTTCCTCCCTAGATACAAAGAGAAATTATAAAAGTGCCATTTAAGCATATTAAAGAACTTGGTTATATAGTGCAATAGTTTGCCTCCTCACCATTTCTGTTATTGACAAACTTGAACTGAATTGGTTGAGATGGAGAGAAGGGTGGCTGAGCGGAGCTTGTATCCCACACCTTCTTGTCTACATGGCAAAGCTGGGAGTGCTCATTATCGACAAGCAGTAGAGGTGTCAAAAGAAAAATCAAAGACTAAGCAGTCCTGCATCTCTCTGCCCTACTGAGAGATCGCCGCCTCTATGGCGGCTCCCTTCAAAACACAGAGGGGCATGTTTATGAGCCCCTTTGCGTTTCTCTTTCACCATGCAATGTGGTGCAAGAGCGACTCAAATGAAAAATGAGATCTATGAAGCCCCCATAAGGGCTTCCTAAATCTCACGTAATGTAACGCATAACTGTGTTGCGTTACTCTGCGCCAGGGAGGAGTTTCCATGGGTGTTGCTTGGGAGTTCCCAGGCAACATCCTTGGATTTTGATGCACTTCCAGATTTACAAGAACAGGTGAACCTGGAAATGCACTAAAAAGATACACCTCCCCGGGCGGAGTGGAGATTTTTGGTTGGTAGGTGGAATTTCAGGCGGTGGTACATCTAGCCTGGTTCTTGGTTGTGGAGGGCTCTGTAGGTGTATGTGAGAAGCTTGAAATTGCATCTTTTCTGAACAGGAAGCCAGTGGATGTCTCTTAGATGCTGTGTGATGTGTGCTCTCTTGGGCAGGTTGAGGATCAGTCTGCCTGCTGTGTTCTGGGTTGTCTGGAGTCTTTCCATGAGTTTGGAGGGGGAGCTGGTATAGAGTGCATTGTGGCTGGTGATGAGGGCCTGCATCTCTGTTTTCCTAATGCTGATGGGGAGCCATCTGAAGATCCTGCAGAGCATGCAGATCATGTGGAAGTAGGCTGAAGTGATGACCTTGACCTGCTGTTTCAAGGAGAGTTTTCTGTCTGGGATGATACCGAGGTTGCGGGCGTGGTCTTTCAGCAGGGGGGGACGGTTGGAGCTGTGCTGGCCACCAAGAGTCATTTCAGAGGACGCAGTGTCTGTCGAAGATCAGGACTTCTGATTTGTCTGTGTTGAGCTTCAGGCAATTGTCTTTCATCCAAGCCAAAACATTTATCATGCAGTTGTGGAAGTTGGTCTTAGCTCAAGTGTGGTCCTCTGAGAGAGAAAGGATGAGCTGTGTGTCACTGGCATAGGAGATGATGTTGATGTGGTGGAATATGACTATGTCTGCGAGTGGTGTCATGACCCATTTTGCGATTCGGTGAACTATTTACTGAATCGCAAAAAGGGTTTGCGAGTCGCAATTAGGAAGGGGTGTTCCCATCCTAATTGCAAGTCGCAGTCCCATGTATGATTGTTTTGTGACCGCGAATGAGATTCCAAAACAATCGCAGTTAGCACCAGTGTCACACTGGTGCTAACCCATTCGCAAATGGGAAGGGGTCCCTACAGGACCCCTTCCCCTTTGTGAATGGCAGTAAAAACGCGCTGCATTTAAAAAAACAAAAAAACAACTGCTTTATTTAAAAGCAGTCACAGACATGGTGGCCTGCTGTCTCCTGCAGGCCACCATCCCTGTGAGGGCGGCCATTCCCAAGGTTATCCCGAATTGCGACCTACCTCATGAATATTCATGAGGTAGGGCATTTGCAACCCCCTTGCGAATCGCAAACAGTGTCATTTACACTGTTGAACATAAGGTTTTGCGACTTGCATTTTGCGAGTCTAAAAACCTATGTTTCGTACATGTAGCCCTAGGTACCCAGCTTTCAGTAATGACTAAGGGGGGGGGGTCCCCTGATTCAAATAACGATTCAGTGGGGGTCCTCGGATTCCAGTATTGATAAAGTGGGGGTCCACAGAAGTCAAAAGGTTGGGAACCACTGGTCTAGGAGGATGAGGGTGGCTGATTCTTCTCTCCCAAGTAGGGCTCTGGTGTATGTTGCTGTGATTAGTGCTGTCTCCATGCTGCAATTGGCTCTGGAGCTCGATTGGGATGGGTCAAGCAGGTTTTTTTTTCCAGATGGTTGGTGAGTTGGAGGTTGATAGACTTTCCTAGGACTTTGGCAGGGAATAAGTGGAGGGAAATAGGATCGTAGTTTTGGAGCTTACTGGGGTCTCACTTCTGCATGCTTCCATGCAATAGGAAAGGTGGCCATAGTTATGGAGGCATTGAAGCTGGTGGTGAGCTGGTGGCTGATGTTGGTGCTTCCGAAGTTGAAGAGTCGATGAGGACATGGGTCGGTGGGGGCTGCTGAGTGGATGGAGTTCAACAGGGTGGTTGTTGGTATGCTAAGCTGTTCCCGTGTGGTGATTGGGTGGTTCGTAGTGGTGGTTGATGGGTTCCTGAGGAGGTCCTAGGGTTGGGGATTGAATTTTCTGTATATGGTTGTTGTTTTGTTGTGGAAGTGGTCAGATAAAGGGAGTTGCACAGTTCCTGTGAAGGAGGGCTGGATTTGCTATAACAGCCTGTTGTAGAACTACTGAAGGTGCTGTTGATATGTATCTATACTACTGAATAAACAAATATAATCCAACCATAAGGAGCAGCATGGAAAGGGGGGTCCTGCTAATGCACACAAAGGTACACCACTAGAAAATACTAACGTCATCTAATGCTCAGGATAGAGGCAATAGAGAGGAAGAATTTAAGGAGTCAATTGAAACAACAATTTGGAGAGGCAGCCACCTCACAGAACATATATAGGGAACATGCTTGTCCAAGTACATCAAAGGATGCAACTCCAGATGGTATAACATTTGATGCTGGATGCCAGGTGCAAACTCGTTCAGATTGCAGCAGCAGGCCAGTTGGACAACCCATGAAGGTGCGATGAGTATAACTTACTGGTGGCATTACTAAACAAATCTACTATAACAAAGACGTGGTGAGAATTAATAAACAAGTCATGCCCATTAGCCAATCCTTGCATTAAAAGTGGGAGACTAGTTAGTTCTTTCATATTTTTATTGTCCAGTCTAACTTTAAGATCCTGGTTGACAACTCACCAATCCGTGTTTTTCAATATCCTCAAACTAGTTACTGAGCAGTTCACCTTAGCTTCATAATCATGCATCCAGTGCAAGCTACCCATAAAAAGTATGAAAAGGTACTTCACAAATACTTGTCAGTCAGAGTCATAATCCTGGACCAGACTCACCTCCGTGTCATCATTGGTACTCTTTTGTCCTTTGAAATAAACAGCTCTTCAGCTCACAACAGCAAGAAAGTGCAGTAGGGATAATTCTGTCCGTATTACTCACTCCTGCAAATGATAACCCTATTTACATGAAGTCACAAGCTAGTTGAAATCAAGCTTGTGTTGCAGACATATGCAACAACCAAAATAGAGAAATTAATTCAAAAGAGAGGCCTTGCTGTTAGAGAAAAGCCTCCTATTCTAAATGATACTCTGCATATAAAATATATGTGGTAAAGAATGAACATACAATTGCCACTTAAGTCGACATGTTTCAGCACCCATATCATCAACAGGTATTTTCATTAGGATTGGTTTGCCCGGTATGACTCCATAATCTTAGCTTTTGCAAGAACCATGAAATTTAGTCACATTGCGTTATGCCTTGGACATTGTTGAAAGTGCTTGATTAGGATGTCATTCATCACCCAGGTTGGTAGAGGGGAGGAAGTTTTTATTTCTTCATCGACACACTCTGTTCATCAGAAATTGCCCACTACAAGGGGTAAAATATGGAATAAATAGACCTGTGTGCGTGCATTCCTTGTCTGGTTGTGAGAGGCACTTTCCCAGCTGTAATATCTACTTCCTTTAGAGATAGATGATGTGATGCTGGGAATATTAATGTTAGAATTTTGTTTATCTTTTAACCTTAATGTTCGTGTTGGAAACGTTATATTATAAGCTATCTCTTGCCATCCACACCTTGTGGTTTCCATGCCATGTAGCACACCTGATCTTCTGTTCTGGAGCTGTTGATGTTAGAATCTGCTCCCTTGTGCATAGATAGTGGGACAGCTATATTCTGTTGATTGTTTGAATGGCCCTTTTTGCAGGGTTGTCCCCAAACGTTTTGCCTCTGACCTCCTTTTTTTAACTGTGTGCTGCATTTTGTTTGTGCTGGTTTTAGAAGTCTTGGCACTTTACCACTGCTGACCAGTGTTAAAGTGCAAGTGCTCCCTGTGTAAATTGTGGACTTCTGATTTGTCTGTGTTGAGCTTCAGGCAATTGTCTTTCATCCAAGCCAAAACATTTATCATGCAGTTGTGGAAGTTGGTCTTAGCTCAAGTGTGGTCCTCTGAGAGAGAAAGGATGAGCTGTGTGTCACTGGCATAGGAGATGATGTTGATGTGGTGGAATATGACTATGTCTGCGAGTGGTGTCATGACCCATTTTGCGATTCGGTGAACTATTTACTGAATCGCAAAAAGGGTTTGCGAGTCGCAATTAGGAAGGGGTGTTCCCATCCTAATTGCAAGTCGCAGTCCCATGTATGATTGTTTTGTGACCGCGAATGAGATTCCAAAACAATCGCAGTTAGCACCAGTGTCACACTGGTGCTAACCCATTCGCAAATGGGAAGGGGTCCCTACAGGACCCCTTCCCCTTTGTGAATGGCAGTAAAAACGCGCTGCATTTAAAAAAACAAAAAAACAACTGCTTTATTTAAAAGCAGTCACAGACATGGTGGCCTGCTGTCTCCTGCAGGCCACCATCCCTGTGAGGGCGGCCATTCCCAAGGTTATCCCGAATTGCGACCTACCTCATGAATATTCATGAGGTAGGGCATTTGCAACCCCCTTGCGAATCGCAAACAGTGTCATTTACACTGTTGAACATAAGGTTTTGCGACTTGCATTTTGCGAGTCTAAAAACCTATGTTTCGTACATGTAGCCCTAGGTACCCAGCTTTCAGTAATGACTAAGGGGGGGGGGTCCCCTGATTCAAATAACGATTCAGTGGGGGTCCTCGGATTCCAGTATTGATAAAGTGGGGGTCCACAGAAGTCAAAAGGTTGGGAACCACTGGTCTAGGAGGATGAGGGTGGCTGATTCTTCTCTCCCAAGTAGGGCTCTGGTGTATGTTGCTGTGATTAGTGCTGTCTCCATGCTGCAATTGGCTCTGGAGCTCGATTGGGATGGGTCAAGCAGGTTTTTTTTTCCAGATGGTTGGTGAGTTGGAGGTTGATAGACTTTCCTAGGACTTTGGCAGGGAATAAGTGGAGGGAAATAGGATCGTAGTTTTGGAGCTTACTGGGGTCTCACTTCTGCATGCTTCCATGCAATAGGAAAGGTGGCCATAGTTATGGAGGCATTGAAGCTGGTGGTGAGCTGGTGGCTGATGTTGGTGCTTCCGAAGTTGAAGAGTCGATGAGGACATGGGTCGGTGGGGGCTGCTGAGTGGATGGAGTTCAACAGGGTGGTTGTTGGTATGCTAAGCTGTTCCCGTGTGGTGATTGGGTGGTTCGTAGTGGTGGTTGATGGGTTCCTGAGGAGGTCCTAGGGTTGGGGATTGAATTTTCTGTATATGGTTGTTGTTTTGTTGTGGAAGTGGTCAGATAAAGGGAGTTGCACAGTTCCTGTGAAGGAGGGCTGGATTTGCTATAACAGCCTGTTGTAGAACTACTGAAGGTGCTGTTGATATGTATCTATACTACTGAATAAACAAATATAATCCAACCATAAGGAGCAGCATGGAAAGGGGGGTCCTGCTAATGCACACAAAGGTACACCACTAGAAAATACTAACGTCATCTAATGCTCAGGATAGAGGCAATAGAGAGGAAGAATTTAAGGAGTCAATTGAAACAACAATTTGGAGAGGCAGCCACCTCACAGAACATATATAGGGAACATGCTTGTCCAAGTACATCAAAGGATGCAACTCCAGATGGTATAACATTTGATGCTGGATGCCAGGTGCAAACTCGTTCAGATTGCAGCAGCAGGCCAGTTGGACAACCCATGAAGGTGCGATGAGTATAACTTACTGGTGGCATTACTAAACAAATCTACTATAACAAAGACGTGGTGAGAATTAATAAACAAGTCATGCCCATTAGCCAATCCTTGCATTAAAAGTGGGAGACTAGTTAGTTCTTTCATATTTTTATTGTCCAGTCTAACTTTAAGATCCTGGTTGACAACTCACCAATCCGTGTTTTTCAATATCCTCAAACTAGTTACTGAGCAGTTCACCTTAGCTTCATAATCATGCATCCAGTGCAAGCTACCCATAAAAAGTATGAAAAGGTACTTCACAAATACTTGTCAGTCAGAGTCATAATCCTGGACCAGACTCACCTCCGTGTCATCATTGGTACTCTTTTGTCCTTTGAAATAAACAGCTCTTCAGCTCACAACAGCAAGAAAGTGCAGTAGGGATAATTCTGTCCGTATTACTCACTCCTGCAAATGATAACCCTATTTACATGAAGTCACAAGCTAGTTGAAATCAAGCTTGTGTTGCAGACATATGCAACAACCAAAATAGAGAAATTAATTCAAAAGAGAGGCCTTGCTGTTAGAGAAAAGCCTCCTATTCTAAATGATACTCTGCATATAAAATATATGTGGTAAAGAATGAACATACAATTGCCACTTAAGTCGACATGTTTCAGCACCCATATCATCAACAGGTATTTTCATTAGGATTGGTTTGCCCGGTATGACTCCATAATCTTAGCTTTTGCAAGAACCATGAAATTTAGTCACATTGCGTTATGCCTTGGACATTGTTGAAAGTGCTTGATTAGGATGTCATTCATCACCCAGGTTGGTAGAGGGGAGGAAGTTTTTATTTCTTCATCGACACACTCTGTTCATCAGAAATTGCCCACTACAAGGGGTAAAATATGGAATAAATAGACCTGTGTGCGTGCATTCCTTGTCTGGTTGTGAGAGGCACTTTCCCAGCTGTAATATCTACTTCCTTTAGAGATAGATGATGTGATGCTGGGAATATTAATGTTAGAATTTTGTTTATCTTTTAACCTTAATGTTCGTGTTGGAAACGTTATATTATAAGCTATCTCTTGCCATCCACACCTTGTGGTTTCCATGCCATGTAGCACACCTGATCTTCTGTTCTGGAGCTGTTGATGTTAGAATCTGCTCCCTTGTGCATAGATAGTGGGACAGCTATATTCTGTTGATTGTTTGAATGGCCCTTTTTGCAGGGTTGTCCCCAAACGTTTTGCCTCTGACCTCCTTTTTTTAACTGTGTGCTGCATTTTGTTTGTGCTGGTTTTAGAAGTCTTGGCACTTTACCACTGCTGACCAGTGTTAAAGTGCAAGTGCTCCCTGTGTAAATTGTATTGGTGGTTGTTTTCTCCATGATTGGTGTATTTGATTTACAGGGAAGTCCAAAGTACAGTGCAAAGTGTGTGCCCAGACCTACCTGATTAGCCCTGTGAACATGTCTCAGACCTGCCACTGCGTTGTCTGTGTGCAGTTTTAAACTGCCATTTCGACTTAGCAAGTACATCCACTTTCCCGGCCCTAACCTTCACTTTTACTACATGTACGTCACACTTACAGTAGGCCCAAGGCAGCCCCATGGACAGGGTGCAGTGTATTTAAAAGGTAGGACATGTACTGGTGTGTTTTACATGTCCTGCTAGTGTAATATTACTAAACAGGGTTTTCACTAATGCTAAGCCTGTCTCTCCCATATGGTAACATATGGATTGCCTTGATATATCTTCAAGTGTAACTTCCCATTGGGAGCAGATAAAGGGTTGGCGTTTGGGGTCTCTGAACTCATAATTTAAAAATACATCTTTTGGTAAAGTTGGTTTTTGAACTGTGAGTTTGAAAATGCCACTTTTAGAAAGTGGACATTTTCATGCTTAACCATTCTGTGCCTCTGCCTGTCTGCTGATTACACATCTGGGTCAGGATGACAGTTGACACAAAGGGAGCTGGGGTGTGCCCTGTATATCCTCGTGGCCCATCACCAGGGTGATGGGTCTTCCTGAGCCAGAGTGGTGGGACGAGCTGACACTTGCAGATGAATAGGGCTGTACCTGTCATCACACAAAGCAGTCTCCAACCCCCTGGAGTATGTCTTGGGCCGGGGCAGGGAAGGGCAGGGTCCTGTGCACTACAAAGAAATTCTGCTAGGAAGAAGAGCTGGATTCTGTAGGAGGGCCTGCCACTCTACCTGTTGCTTTGTTCTGCTGGCCTGATGCTTGCTGCTTCTGTCCTGGGAGTGAAAGGACTGGACTTGGCTTTCTACATTCAGCTTCTAAAGGTTCTCCAAAGGCTTTGATTGAGCTTGCCCCCTGTTAACAAGTCTCAGGTACATCAAATACGTCATCTGCCAGTGCCTGGTTTCTTGTCAAGTGGTGCAAACTTCAGTCCCTGGGCCCTTGGAAGTGCGAGCTGGTGATCTGGGGAGAAAATCCACACATCAATGCACCATGCCAGAAGAATCAATGCAGTGCATGTCTTGCGGCTGAAGAATCGATGCAGCACCTGCACCGCGACTGGAGAGCCTGTCTTGTGGTTGCAGAATAGACGCAGCTGCTGTTTCACTGCGCATCTCGATTTTCCACACCTCATCCCTGGGTGCTCAGTAAGGAACCAAGGCTGCATGTCCAGAAATCAACACATTGCTTTTCCTGAGAGGAAAGAATCATCACATCACCTTCCCTGCCAGTAAGGAACTGACGCATCTTTTCACCTGCGAGGAAACAATTAACGCAGCACTGCCCCTATACAGTAAGCAAGTGACCAAAGCTTTCCTTTTCTGGTGCCTCACTTCCCCTGTGGCCGACATCGTCTTTGTTTTCGACGCATTCCATGTATTTTGTGCTAAAGAGCTACATTCTTTGATTCCTATGGATTAAGACTTGCTTAAACTTTTAAAAAGACACATTTTTACTTGTGTATGTTGGATTTGTGTCATTTTAGTCTTGTTTTACTCAGATAAATATTGGCTATTTTTTCCAAACTGGTGTGAAGTCCTTTTGTAGTGTTTTCACTGTGTTGCATTGTGTGTGTGTGTGTGTGTGTGTACAAATACTTTACACATTACCTCTGAGATAAGCCAGACTGCTTGTGCAAACCTGCCAAGCAGGTGAGCAGGAGTTATCTTAGCTCTGGAAACTCCCTTACCCTCACTAGAGTGAGAGGCCCTACATGGACAGGGTGCAAACCACTGCCAACTAGAGACTTCGGGCAGATTTATTAAAAGGCATGCTGCACCTAGTGCACCTAGTGCACCCAAGTGCGCCCCTTAGCGCCCCCTAACACCACCATGGTAGCGCCATATATAAAACACAGCACACCATGGTGATAGTTAGGGTGACTAGTATTAAAAATGTTGGCGCTAGTCCGGCAATTTGCACAATTAGCGTAAAAACTTATGACGCTAATCTTGCAAAGCACCTAGAGGCCCATTGGAATCAATGGGAGCCACTTTTTAACACCTGAACTTAGCAGGCATTAAAAAATGCCGATAAAAATGGTGTAAAGGAATCTCATAGATTCCTTTGCGCTATTTTTATGGCCCCCCTAGGGCCGGAACGCCCCACCCCCCCTTGCGCAGGCATAATGTGGTGCAAGGGTTTACAAAGTTGCACTATGCAAGCATTGTGCTACTTTGTAAATATGGCGCCGCGTTTTTCCCCTTCAACCCCAACATTAGCATCAAAAAAATGATGCTAAAGTGGCATTGGAAAGGCGTGAGGCCAGCATACATCTGGCCCTTCATTTCTAACATTGACACCCCAGGGTACCCGTCTACAGAAATGCAAGAGTACTAGAGGCATCATACTCACTGGCTCCCGCTCCCTATCGTTCCCTAAACCTACAACATTCTTTGGGAAATTAAGCGCTACAGTATCGTATAACTGTATATTTGAAAATGTTCTCACTAGTTCTAACATTGTGGTTTATGGGGAAAACCATCAAACTGTTTGTCTTGTCATTCTTGTGTTATTGGCTTGACCACAATGGATGGATCTTGTTCCTAGCTAGGCCTGGGCGTGGAAGGTGCTGTGTCACTAGGTAAACACTTGAAGGGAGGATGGCAGAACTTTCTGAACATGGAAAGAAATAAAATCTTCCTGTATGTGTTTCTTGGCTTTGGAAAAGACAATTAAAATCGCTGTTGGAGATGGAGGCTTCAGTACCACCGCTGATTTATTAAACGCCTACCTAGATCACAGAGCGAAATGTTGGTGCAGTAGTGCTGGGGGGGGGAAACATGTTGAGTAACCAAGTTACCAGGCATGTTTTCATCTCAGCATTATTGCTGCCATGCCTTACGGTAAACTGCCTGTAGGTTCCATAATGAAGTCAAAGTGGAAATAGTGTTTATTTTAATCTAGAAAGATGAACGTCCCTAGGAGAAGATCTAAGAAAGAGATGACTTCATATAGACCAAGACTAAAATCAGAAATCATGTACAGTAGTGGTCATCACCATCAGTCAATCGTTGTCAGGCCTTTGTCAGCAAAAACTCCCAGTGGATAATTGAACGCGTTTGAATTCTGATCTAAGATTGCGGAAGGAGCGTGGGCCAACCACCATGCTCGAACAGCCGCCACCGAAGTCGTCGACTTACCATAGAAAGGCGAGCTAGGACCAAATAATAAACTAAAATGACAAATAGAGAAAGCCTGGTTTCACCTCTAGGGATTTTGGTTTTGAATGTATGTCTACCCTTAGTTGTCTTGCTTCATGAACACACTTATCTTATTCTTCATTGTATCATTTACTTTGCCAGTGTTTGTGCAGTCATTTTGGAATTTAGTCTTGCTTGGTCTTCTTCTATGGTGCCTTATCCACACTCTTATTTGATTACATTTTCTGATTATTGATGTAATGTTTTTTAATTTTGGACTGATTTGTGATAGTTTTTCATAGTTTGTATATTTTTGAAAATTTCAATAAAGACGTGATACAAAAAAAGAAAGACAAAGGTCAGGATTAGTGCTTCTGCTACAATAAAATCCACTCCCTAATGCTTCCCTTGTTTCATTACTTCTCCTCAAAAGGAACTAGACCTCACCTGTGAACAGGTGTCTACCGGGTTATTACTGGGGCTCCTTTGTTGATTACCTTTATTCACTGGTAAGATGTCCACTAGGAAGGGGGTTGCTGGAATATGGATGTCGGGCTCTCAGTATCAGCTGAATTTCCCGGCCAGTTGTGTAGCAATTTGCAGCGGCTGTGCAGTGAACTCAGTTACTTCACCAAGCTTTCACATGTTTTACTAATCTGTGTGCTCAGACTCTGCATATCCTGCCAGGAGAAGATTGACTGTAATCCAGTGCTTAATTTGTGCTTGTTGTTTCCGGTGTGGAGCACCGGCACTTATTTTTGAGGGCGGGCACTTATTCTTCAGCCTCAAGGATTTACTGTGAGCAAAAGACACATATGGGAAAGACAGAAGAAGAGAAGAACGAAAAAGTGTCACAGAGTGAGAAAGCAGAGAGCTGCAGGAGTGATCTGAAGGGGCAGGGAATGCCTGTAAACGGTTTGAAGAGGCCCGAGATGGCTTCAGGATTAAGCTACATCAGTATTCTGTGCTCGGACCTTTAATTGCAGCAGCCATATATTTCACGGCACGTTTTTATTTACAAATGAAGCACTGCTGTAATTGAAAAGATCTTGGGCCAGATGAACAAAGCATTTTTCCGGATGCAAATGGCCCATTGGGTCGTTTGCAACCTGAAAAATGTTTTTTTTCTATTCACCAAATCACATTTTGCTTTGTGATTCAGTAGTAGGAAGGGGCGTTTTTAGGGCGTCTCTTCCTAATACCGAATCGCACTGGCATGTAGGAATGTTCTGCAACTTTGAATGTGGTCACAAAGTATTTGCAGTTACCACCAACTTAAAGTTGGGGGTAATCCATTCGCAAATCCTCAGGGACCACTTCCCCTTTGTGAAAGGAAATGTAAATATTTTTTCAGAGAAGGTAGTGGTCCCACGGACCATTGGCTACTCTGAAAAAATGAAAAGAAAACTTAAATTTTTTTCGTTTGAAATTCATCCTTTTGTCCTTTAAGGAAAACGGGCAGAACTTTAAAAAACTGCTTTATTTCAAATAAAAGCAGTCACAGACATGGTGGTCTTCTGTCCCCTGTGAGTGCAGGCATTCCCAATGGGGTGTCAAATTGCGACCTGTCTTATGAATATTGATGAGGTAGGTTTTTGCAACCCCATTGGGAATCGCTAAATGTGTCTGGGATATATTTGTACATTTCACTTTGCGAGTATTTAATTGTGACTCGCAAAAAGTCACAATTAGAGACTCGCAAAATTAAACGGACATACATCTGCATTGTCAGATGCACAGATTTGTGGCTGTTTCACCAAAAGTGCAACGGACTCCTGGTAGGGTTTCAAGTCTCTTGATATGTTCTTAGACCCCCTTTCATGTACTCTGGAGGCCTGTTACTTCACAGGGGTCAGAAATACTCACTGCTTGGCTATCTAAGGAATTTCACAGTTAATTAGGTTAACGGGATAACAACAATGGGCCCGATTCAGAGTTTGGCGGATGGGTTACTCTGTCACAAACATGACATATATCCTGTCCGCCATATTACAATTCCCAGAGGATATAATGGGATCGTAATATAATGGATTCAAAATCAGAACCTCTGTCTTGTCAAATCCAAATTGTCCATTTAGTACATACAATATTTCTAACAAGAATCTTTAAAACGCTTTTAGTAAAGCCCTTGAATACTTGGGTGCAACCATGTGGTAGTCCTAGAAGTTGGCTGCACACTTACCTTTCCCCCTCAAAGATTTGCAAGCATTACAAACAATCGGTTGACCTATTTTACAAGTACTGGTGGGGGGGTTGGAGATCCAGAACGGTGCTGGCTTCCGTCTCTTCCAGTCAGATCCTCAATGTGAATACGGTGACCCTTTGGCAGGAAGGCAAATTCAGGAATGGGTTTGTAACAAAATCAGGACAAAAAGATCAAAATTCAGGACAAACATTCAGGACAAAGGGTAAAAAAGCATGACAAAAATTCAGGACAAAAGGACTCGGTCATACCTCACTGGTTTATCAATGCATTTATTTACTATTTTTTATATTGCACTACTTAATCACTGTACTATGCATGAGATTGCCTCTCGGTATGCTACATTCAGATGGTGTATAATGTCCTTGTTCAATGGTAAGTTGATGCCCTGGCCCTAGGCACGATGTTAAAGGCATCCCTCCTACCCAAATATACCCATTCTTTCTTGGAGAGAAAGTAACATTTTGATTATATTGCTAAACAATTCAATACACATGGCAAACAGGTTGGGAAATATTAGGGTGAATGACTTTTTTCACCTTCTACAAGTTTAGGCAAGTTGAACAAACAGCTGACTCACCTGACTCTCCACTAGACATCAAACCTAACAAATAAATGAATGAGGGACAACACATGGTGTAGGTGACAGTCTCACACCCAATGTCAGGATGTAAGGTACCCACAACTTGTCTGTAGTCTCACAACACTGAGAAGGCCCAACTGCTGCATTAGAGATTGCGTCAGGGCCTCTATCTCCATCTCGGAACTGGGAGCCTGACCACCAGACAAAGATTTAAAGGATGAAGTCAAGATCAGATGGGAGATCTGCAGCAACTGATTCAGAGTGAAGGATCACTGCTAAAACATGGATAAATAACAAAAGAGAAAAACAAGTCGGGACTAATCCTAAAATCAGACAGGCCCTCCATGATTACTGGAGAGAAGTCTCAGCAGAGAGGCCGGAAGAAGCACTGCAGACTGGTTGAATAAGCAGCACGCTCCCACTCTGGCAAACTCCTGGTGCGATGGTCCATTGTTAGTGCTTGTAGAGGGCTGGTTGGGGCTGACCCCCTGAAATGTTGGACCCTGGGGATGCCCACTGTGTCCCCATCTGAAAATGGCTCTGCAGTCGAGCCAAGTTTGAACCAGTGGTCTCGCTCATCATTAAGTGATAAAGAGCATGCAGAACCTTCAAAATATATGGGATAGAAATTACACAACAAACAAAATATACAAACATGATAAAGACTTAAAAATGTAGAAAGTGTTTCAATAAGGCATGGAAGTGTTTCAGTTTAGTGTATATTATATCGCAACTCTGCATTGACATTTGTTTGACTTGTAAGTTTCTAAACATGAACTTTCAAACATTTACTAACCCTCCTTCCAGGCAAGGCATGAGCGAACAAAGCGGACTAATTGTCAGAAGTTCCTCATATAATGGACAATAATATTTTAAGGAATAAGGAACATTACAAGCTAATAAAACATATACAAGTGAGGTTTTTACACAGTACCCATCTTGAACTGAATTACTTGGATGTGCTTCAAATGTCACTGTCAAGTAAACAAGACACATGCAGTAACTTGATTTGACGTAAATCAAACAATTCCGTCATGTGGGTGAGCTGGGATTTGAACCCAGATTTCCTGGTCACAGAGTGCAATTGAACAACTGACTAGATTGTTTTCTTTTTCTCAATCCCCTTTAGCACCAGAGGACAATGTTTTTGTACAATTCTCTCAGATGACACTGTGTTAACTAAATATAGATCACAGGTTAATTAAACACAATGTCTGAAAACACATACGGTACATAGTGAAGGTGAGGGACTGTGGGACAACATATGATAACATCACTGGCTTTCTCAGAGGCTGAAGGGCATTAAAACAAAAGAATTGATAGTGATCCTGCGTGCAATGGGGATGAGGTCGGTGAGGGTGGAGGCAGAATCAAAGGCATCGCTAAAAAGAATAAAATATTCTGTGACAGTTTTTCAATCTTTCACCATCAGGTAACTGCATTTAAAATGATGCACACATGAAATGAAAATGAAATGCAAGTTTAAAAAAATCAGTGGGAAATACACTATTTTATGTTATGAAACCTCTGTTCATTAATGTGATCACTGCAGATGTATGTGTGTGCAACCAGAAGCCCATATAAGAGAATTCTGTTTGGTTCAGCATGGAATAGTGACTTATGTGTATCTTTATTGCTAGGAGGTCCCTGCCCTTCACAGAAAGCACTATGAATGTGTAAGTCATTATTTTACATTTGCATTACGCACAGTATAAGATAGGCTGCCATAAAATATGGACATAAATTTAGGTCAAAGTGAAAAAGTGTTTTCAAATAGTGTACATTTTAGTAATATGGAGATTGCACTTAGTGCAATCAGTTTTACATTTGTCCATCAAAAGCATGCACTCCACAACTCAGCTTGGAACACCCTAACAATACCTCTCAAAAAGAGTAAATCATTGTCGTCAGGAAGCTTAAAGTATATCCATTAATTCATGCCACCTCTAGAGCTCCCACGCAGCCTTTGCATTTACAGATTAACCAATTTCACTGATCTGCATTTCATTTCAGGCAACCGGCAACCTGGCGGTAACGTGTCTGCCCCTCCCACGGGATCACAGCACAGGAAACCTTCTACTTCTGTGCAGTGCTTGAAATGGAACAACAGAAGTGCAGGTACTCTGTATCAGATTACCTGCTTGTTTCTGAGAAGTGCTGGTACTCTTCAATTAAAAGTATTACCTTTATCCTGAAAAATGCAGGTATTCTGCCTCTCAAAGTGCCGGTACTCAGTACCGGACAGCACCGGCCCATTAAAAGCACTGCTTCTGCGAGGAATTTAAACTGCTTCCAGCACAAAGGTTAAAATTATGGGCAAATGACGTATGTTGAAATCTTTATCACAGACATTAGGGTCAATTCACAGGCAGCCTGTGAAAACTATGGATGGGTGGTCACCCTAAATGTGAAGCATCGGGGATCTGAGGGATGGGGTATTTATAGTCTCGGGAGCAAAAATGACTCCGGGACTTTGAAATCTTGCTAGAGTGTCCAATTGTGCGAGAACTGCAGTGCAGCGCTCCTGCAAGTACAGCAAGAACTGGTAATCGCGCGTGAGCTCTCTTTCCAAGCGTGCACACAGAGGGTCCGCGAGCAGAGCAGGCAAGAGGTTGGTTCCATCGCCTCAGGGTTTCACCGCTGGTGCCAAGCAGGATTTGGAAGGCATTGTCTGATGGAAGTAGAATTAAGGAGCATAAGTGGCAAGGGTAGGTAATGCACAACCATACAAGAACACAAACATAGGTCATAGCTTAAAGGATAGCCCTGTCACCAATACCTGTGATGCACCAGATGCTTCCATGACAGGTGTAACTCTGGTGTATATAGCATCCCACTTTTGTTTAATTCAGGGGCCATTAGTCTCAGGCTGAGTTGCTGGGATTTCCATACTTCAATTGTGTCTGCTCCGCCCAAGAGATAGGTAGAAATTACAATGTGAGTTTCTGCCTTACATTTACACAAATGCAACTGCCTTACCTTCTCCAGGCCCCATTTCTTGCCTGTCTACATAGGGCAGAGCACTATTTTTCACTTTATCCATGTTGGGTCTTTATAGCCTTACAGCCAAGTATGAGTCCCTGTGGTTCCTATGCTCCAGTTTTGGTGACTTGGCGGTGTTCTGGCATTCCAGAAACTGATTGCAGTGTCCCTGAAGTGTGAGAATAGTGGGGTTATGCATCTTTAATTGTGTGTTGTCGAGCGTTGCACTGTTTGCGGATTTGTGGCCAGATGTATCAAAGTATTTTGCATTCGCAAATGGGGGGAATCGCTAAATTCCACCGTTTGCAAATGCAAAATAGCCTTCTACGATGTCCGAAAGGTATTCGCAGTGTATTTTTAAGGACTCGCAAATAGGGAGTCGCTAATTCAATGCATGAAGCAGTCGCAAATTGCGATCAGTTGCAAAATGTGGATTTTGCATGTGCAACTTACCACGGAATGAAATCAGGCGCTATTTTACCAAATCTCCATTTGGTACTCGTTATTTGCAGTTGCAAATTTCTGGAAATCGCAAAAAAATCTACGATTGGCTTGTGATATCGCATTTTGTGAATCCCAAATAGCAATTCAGTAAAAATCGCTTTTTGGGAATCGCAATTGTAAACCTTCATACAGCTGGCCCTTGATGAGTTGGTGTGCTGTGTGGTGGGGTGTCCATTTTGAGTCCAGGAGGGCTCTGTGTTGACGTGAGATATGTGGTGCTACCTTCTGTATATTGCTTGGGCTTATGAAGACTACTGTGCTTGCAGCAAGAGTTGACATTTTGGTTATCATACTTGTCGAAATCTAATATCCGGGATAAACATTTGAGTGTAATATATTGTAACTTGTCTGCTAAGGTTTGTGGTTTCAAACCATGGAGCCCTATTGGCCGCACAAAAGATAGGACTGTATTAACTTCTATTGTGAGGATGTATTATTTGAGGTTGGTGTTCAGTTAATCCTTTTGCGTAAAGGAGCTGACTGCGCTAGTCAGGACGATTTCCCACTGGTCAAGGTTTTACTTTGTGTGTGCGATAGCACCAGAAGGGTGACATTTCCCAAGAGCGAATGCATTTCCTGTAATTTCTTTTAATTGAACAGACGAAGATTTTTATTTTTTTAAATAATTGTTTGAGCAAAGTTGAACGATTTGGAGTGAGAGCTATTGCTGCATTTGCTTGTTGCATCATAGGGTGCATGCTAGTATTGGTCGGTTGGTGTGTGTGCTGTGCTGATATTGGCTGGTCGGCAGTAGGTGCTGCACTGTGAGTGTCTCGTTTTGTGGTGTCATGCTGAGTGCTAAAGTTGGAAGATGGTGCTGTTGCGTGCAGCCTTTTGATTTGTTCAGAACTGCTGGGTATTTTCATTGACTTTTTTGTGGACTGGCATTGTTACTTATAGATTTTTATTTTTTATTTTTTTTATAGAAATTAAGGGCTTTACTTAGTTATGATGTGAGAATACCTGTCCATCAAGGCAAGTGTAGTGTCCTGCTGGACACGTTCTAGTGTTTCTGCCAGCCACTCTGCTGAGGGCTGGTCTTACTTACACACCCCTCACACACCCAACACAGGCGTCACCAGTCAGGTGACCCTACCAATAAAAGGGGCCGGGCGCACATGCCCGTGGCCAGTTCCAACTACCCAGCTACTGTGTCTGCATCAATGATTTCAGTAGCATGAGGGCCTAGGGCCCCCAACACTACAGCAAGGGGGCTCATGAGGGCATGCCTGCACGTTGAATAACAACAAATGGCCTCCATATAATGTTGTTCAACCGGGATGAGGAACGCAGCCAGTTGCAGGAAATCCGTAGAAGGACCCCTGCCCGTTGTCCCGGGAGTGAGTGCACCCGCACGCAGAACAAGGTCTCCAAGATTAAGGTCTGCCTATGGCTACAGCTATGCCTCTGAATGCTCCTGCTTTTCTGTACACCCAAGCGTTGTTGTAATCACCCCAGCGATTTCCCCAGTCATAACTGCTCCCATAGTTCCAAGTACTAGTGCCAGTGTGAGTTCAGGACTAAGGGCCAGATGTACAAACCGTTTTGCATGGCAAAAACTGCGAAATTTGCAGTTTGCGCCATACAAAACGACCATTGCGATGCACATTCCCATTTTGCGAGCCGGTACCGACTCGCAAAATGGGAATGCGACTCGCAAATAGGAAGGGGTGTTCCCTTCCTATTTGCGATTCGCACCGCAATGCATAATTGCTTTGTGACCGCGAACGCGGTCGCAAAGCAATTCGCATTTAGCACCCATGTAAAGTGGGTGCTAACTCATTCGCAACAGGGAAGGGGTCCCCATGGGACCCCTTCCCCTTTGTGAATGTCGCCCAAAATATTTTTTCAGAGCAGGCAGTGGTCCAATGGACCACTGCCTACTCTGAAAAAACGAAACCAAATGGTTTCATTTTTTCTTTTGTAATGCAACTCGTTTTCCTTTAAGGAAAACGGGCTGCATTACAAAAAAAAAAAAAAATGTTTTATTGAAAAAGCAGTCACAGACATGGAGATCTGCTGTCTCCAGCAGGCCACCATCCCTGTGAGTGCAGGGAATCGCAAGGGGGTCGCAAATTGCGACCCCCTTGCGATTCACAGAAGGTGTCTGAGACACCATTCTGCATACGATTTTGCGAATTGGAAATCCTTTATTGCTACATCTGGCCCTAAGACCCTGAATGGTAACAACCCCCGCTGCGAGTGCACCTGCTGTCGAGGTAGATGATGGCTCTGAGTCAGACTCCACAGAGGAGGAGGAAACTTCAGCAAGGAAATCCTAAAAGGGACACTGAAGTCAGAATGTATAAATGGGTTTAACTAAGAAGAATTATTTTTCCTGTGCAGAGAAGCTTCTAGGTATGCATGTGAGGGTCATGAAGTTTTAGAAGGGACAGCAGCAGAAAACGGAGTTGATCTGCCCAAGGTCAAACCATGCAAAAAAACTCTAGAATGTTAATGATCAAGCAGACCCTTGCCATTATGCGAATGACATAGTTGAAGTTACATTTGGGGGTATTGGTAGGAAACATTCAGAAATGGACTAAAGAACAATGGCTAACAAGGTAAAGAAGAAGAGGAAGGACATTGACGCCGGAGGGTCAGAAGAAGAGGCCTGTCAAAAGTGAGTCAGAGTTTAGAGGCTACTCTTTGAAAGAAGGACATGGGGAAGCATGTGTGCATGTGCATTGGAGTCGTGAAGATCTCTTCACACTTACAAATCAGTTTCCCGAATTAAGAGAAAATCCAGATTTGTGGTACAAATAGGTTGACAGATTTGTGAACATTTCTTAGGTGTTTTGGGAGGATCTGGATATTTTCTTTGACATTGTTGTCTCAAATGATTTGTGGGATTAGTGTAAGTTCTCCATAAAGTGGCTGAATGCAGATCCACTGAGGGATGCTCAAACGCATTCTCCCTCTACTGTAGTTGTGGAAAAGTATAATCAGGTGATTAACTTTTTGAAAACTAAGGTCCCCAGAAAGGTGTTCATTGGTAGAAAAATTCTTAGGGCCAGATGTAGGAAACTATTTGCGAGTCGCAAACGGCAAAAAATTCCGTTTGCGAGTCGCAAATTCCAGTTTCCAATGCAGAAATGCATTTTGCGAGTCGGGACCGACTCGCAAAATGCATTTAAGAATCGCAAATAGGAAGGGGTGTTCCCTTCCTATTTGCGATTCCGAGTGGTATGCGATACCATTTGCGACCGCATATGCGGTCGCAAATGGTGTCGCAGTTACCATCCACTTCAAGTGGATGGTAACCCACTCGCAAATTGGAAGGGGTCCCCATGGGACCCCTTCCCCTTTGTGAATGGACCACAAATTATTTTTTCAGGGTAGGTAGTGGTCCAAGGGACCACTACCTGCCCTGAAAAAAGACCGAAACGAAAGGTTTCGGTTTTTTTTAAAAGTACAGCTCGTTTTCCTTTAAGGAATCGGGCTACACTTAAAAAAAAAAAAAAAACTGCTTTATTTAAAAGCAGTCACGACCATGGAGGTCTGCTGACTACAGCAGGCCTCCATGTTTGCGAGTGCCCATAGTCCGTATGGGGCCGCAATTTGCGACCCACCTCATTAATACTAATGAGGTGGGTCTTTGCGACCCCATACCAACTCGCAGACGGTGTCTGAGACACAGTTCTGCATTGGAAATTGCGACTTGCAATTTGCGAGTTGCTCCGACTCGCAAATTGCAAGTCGCAATTTCCAAGTTTGCTACATCTGGCCCTTAATGACTACCCAGGAGTCAAAGGAGTCAATGCATGCCTTTCATGGGCAACCTATGCAGGTTTTCCATCAACATAGTGCCATCAAAAATCACGAGCAAGGAAATCTGAGTAACTTTGTGACACAGTTTGTTCTTGGGTTATTAGCTCGAACATTCAGCAGAATATGTTGCCAATCAAAGCCTTTAGAGGAAACCCAGTGACATGCAAGTACTGTAATGATAATATGGAAGCAAGTGAGAAGAAAGTCAAAGAGAAACTCTGTTGGCTCAGATCAAGTTAGCCCAGAAATGATTTCAGAATGGTCCATACATGGCAGATCCTAGCTATGGTCCTAGGGGTGGTACTGAAATGCAGGGAGTTGTATATCAATGTGGCGATCAGATAATGCAGGGTAGGAATGGTATCCCACAATGTAGAGGGCAGGGAGTGCAGGTTGATCCTAACTCAGGAATGAATATAGACATGTTAAAAAAAAAATGCCGTGTCATTATTGTAAAAACTGGAAATACAAATGTAGATCTAACCCAAATCAAATGCATTTTGATGGCCACATGCTTAATGTGAATATAATGCCAGCTCAAAATGAGCAAATGCAAATTCACCAAGCCCTGTTAATGCAACATAACTTAAATACCTTAAGGTTTAATGCTAATCCGAATTCCAGAGTTCAACAGAACCCCTTCCTAGGTTGTCACCTTCCAAAAGTTCCTGGTCTTTGACACTTTTGGATAACCTGCGCTCAGTCAATCACAATAACAGTGCCTGAAAGTGGAGGAAGATTGCATGCTTGGTACAGTCTTTGAGGTAAACCGCAGTGACCCATACGTAAAAGGATAGGTGAATGCCCACCCCTTGTCATTTTTTATTGACACCAGTAATACCCGTTCATAGCGACAGTAGAAGCAGTACTGTAAAGACAGTGGAAGCCCAATCCTTTCCCTTTTGGGAAAACAAGTCCAACTTGTAGCTGTTGATAATAAACAGATAGTAAATCCTGTTTCAGTTAAAGTCCCTATGAAAATACGCCTCTTTGATGAAGAACATGAGAGTGTAGTATTTGATTCTAGCCCAGTTAACCTGTTAGGTTGGGACTCAAATGTGTGATTCACTGTTTACTGGATAGAGTCAAGCTTTAATCACACAATGGGGATTAAGAACAAAGATGCCTGTTGTCGGCCTGTTCCCTGATTTGACAAAGGAAGGCTTAATGCTGGCTTAAACTACTAAGTAAAGGAGGGAGTTTGGGATTACTCTGGCAAACATGTTGGTCTGATTAAAGGTGTTGAACCTGTAATGATCAAGCAGAATGCTGAAGTCACTCAAATGCATTAGTATAGCCTTTCACCAGAGGCAGTGACTGGAATTACCTAAGTAATTATATTTTTATAGTAGTGCATTTTAAGGGAGATTTTAAGGAGTCCCTGCAATTTTACACTCATGATGATGCAGAAGCCAAACATAAAATGGCAGACCATACAGGATTAATAATATTTTTGTCCCATGTTGTTCTCTGGTACCGAAGCCACCTGCAATACTGTTCCAGATTCCCTTTGATGCTGAGTGGTTCAAGGTCATTGATTTGTGCCAAGCCTTCTTTTCCATTCCATTGCATGCGGGCAGTCAGTTCCTCTTCACATTCTGGTTCCAAAATAGAAAGCTGGCATGGTGCCAAGTTCCTCAAGGGTATACAGAAAGCCCCTACATGTTTAACCAGCTACTGAAAAAGAATCTAGGGACACTGCAGTTGCCAAACAAGTTAACTCTGGTTCAAAATATTGATGACTTATTGGTGGCATCAACAACCTAAGAGGTGTGTCGAGGCAAAATACCAACATCCTGTTGAACCACCTGGCTGAAAATGGACATAAGCTGTCTCTAACCAAATTCTAACACTGTCTGAAAGAAGTCCTGTTTTTTAGGAAATCACATTGAGAAAGGAGCATGAAAAGTGTCTCAAGAGAAAATCTCAGCTATTTTCCAAATTAACCATCCCAAACTGCAGAAAAAAGTCAGGATGTTCTTGGGAATGGTGGGCTACTGTCATCAGTGGATTCCCAACTTTATCCTAGTGGAAAAGCCGCTACAGCGGCTTACGTATAAAGATGTTTTGGATCCGCTACCATGAGACAAGTGTGACAAAGCCTTCCTTGAGCTGAGAGAAAGTTTCTGACATACCCCAAATCTAGGAATGTGAAATTTTGAGAAGTCATTTATTCTGTATTGCTCTGAAAAGGATGGGTGCTCCCTGTCAGTACTAACCCAAATGTGAGGAAATTCCAAATGATCAGTTGCCTGCTAGGTACCAGCATTCAGAAATGTGAAAGAATTGTTACTGGATATCCCCTTACAGCCATGCTTCTCTACTCTGTCAAAATCCTACTCACCCACATTCATATCCAACACATGACCAACAGTCAACTCATAAAGTATGATTAGGTCATCCTTGCTGCAGAGAACATCACTCTGCGGAGGTGCTCCTGTCTCAACTCTGCAACACTGTTGCCCTACCTGTTGCTGATGAAAACGATGATGTGGTTGATCATGATTGCCTCAATGTGGCAGAATTGTATACCAAGGCACGACTTGATATTCGAGATGTCCCCCTGGAAGAGCCTAATTATAGTTGTTCATGGATGGTTCTTGCTTGGGAGATGAGATTGGGATTTTTAAAACAGTTTATGCTGTTTGCACCTTGGAAGGTGTAGTGGAATCCTCCTATTTGAGGAATATCACCTCTACACAGGTGGCTGAACCGATTGCTCCTACTAGAGCTAGTTGTATCTCAGCCAGTCTGCACTGATAGCCAGTACAGGTTTGTCCTGATCCTCGATTTTGGACAGTTGTGGTCCGAGAGAGGTTTTATGACCTCATCTGGCTCTCTCAACCAGAATGGACACTATATTATGAGTCTCCTTGCTGCATTGCAGATGCCTGCTGGAGTAGCTGTTGTGAAGTGTGCAGCACACAAGAGTGGAAATGACTTTGTAACAACTGGCAGCCGCTACACAGATGAAATAGCCAGTTATTGCACTCTTGAATCTCACACCTTATTTGGAGACTGTTCAAATGAATTTGAGAATGACATTTCTATGAGCCTCTTGCTGACTTATGCTGATATGTGGTAAAAGTGAACATTCTGGAGTAAGAAGCACCAGAGTGTGAGAAAGAGAGGTGAATCAGAAAAGGGTGCATTAAGAAGGAGGATGAGGTTTGGTTTTCTGTAGATGGTCGGCCTGCATTGGCAGACTCTATGTTGTCTTCCATGGCACACTATTTACATGGTGATATCCACATAGGTCAAGACCCGATGATTTGTCTCTTTTGCACTGACTGGTTCAACCCCGGGTTTTGTGTAGTTGCAGCTGAGTTATTTATGTCTCCGGTGTGCCACATGCCAACAGCAGAAAGGAGAACTGTAGACCTCACAGTTAGCATAGGAAGATTAGGTGGTCCTTTTTATGGTATGCAACTTGTGTAATGGGTTACGTTTTGGTGGTGGTTTGCATTCTTTCCAAATGGGTTGAGGCTTGCCTTACTAGAAGAAATGACACTTACTGTGGTCAAACTGTTGCTAAGAGAATTGATGCCATCTTCTGGGATCCCCATTTCACTGGAATCAGATTGTGGCTGTCAATTAAAAAACAAGGTGATGAAACTTTTGTGTGCAGCTTTACAGGTTGATCAGAAGTTCCACTGTAGTTACAGGCATAAGCCTTCAGGCATCATGAAGCAGATCAATGAGAAGTTGAAGTTAACTTTCTAAGGTGTGTGCATCCATGACTTTAAAATAGCCCAATGCCCTTCCATTGGTACTGATAAGTCTGAAAGGCACTCCAGATTGGAGGACAGGCTTGCCCCCTCACCAAATCCACAAAGGTAGGGCCATGAGACTTCCTGCTGTACCTGCAACTGCACTTGTGAACATTACAGATGATATGATTCTTGATCACTGCAAAGGCCTGGCTAATGTGGTATGTTCTGTCACTCACCAGGTTGAGTTGGTGACTCCGCTTTCAAGGCAAGAATAGTGTCTTGACCTCAGTTCTGGACAATTAATTTTGGTCAAGAAGCAGGATAAAGTTGTACCAGGATCTCAGATGGTCAGGTATGACTCTAGCACTTTGATAGTGAACTCAAGTGAGTGATAAAGGTTCACCGTAGTCTGGAGGTGGTTAATGACTGCCTGTTGCTTGCATGCCTTCAGCAGCCAGTGGTGGCGGTTGGGAAAGACTGGCACTCCCAACCTCCGCAGTTGTGCTGCAACCACCGCCATTACCTCTGTGGACCCCCGAGGGGCACTGGTGAGACACTAGGGGAGCATGAACTTTGGTCATGTGCACAGACTTTGTGCGAATGAGGACAGATTGCAAGGTGTGGGCCCTGTGTCTATTTCCCAGTGCACATAGCAGAAGGCAACATGCAGTGGGGTCGAAGAAGGAAGTCCTGGCAGTGGATAAGGGCTCAGGGCATGGCTAAATACCACACCTTGAACCCAGTGCTTATTGTGCAGGCACTTCAAGAACATGAGGACAGGGCACAAGCCATGTGTTCGAGCTACACCCTCGCACAGTGGCTGCTGTGCATGGGCAAGCACCTCTGGCTCTGCCTTTTTTGTGTTCTCATTTTCCCTGCCCCCAAACCCAGGCCCAGATTTACGTAGATTTTGTGTTGCGGTTGCATCATTCTTTTGGAGGAGCCCTGACACAAAACCTATTTAGGTATTTACTAAGTACTCAGAACCTGATTTTGAGCACACATACAAAGAGAAATAAACCTTTAAGAATACTTTTTGTGCAGGAAAGTGTTCCTTCCTGTGCAAAGACTATTTTGACCCCAAGCCAGGTACTGTAGCAAGGTGGATCATCGGTACCTGATTTGGTTTTTGGTGCTAGGCAGACAGACGTGTGCTACAAGAAAGCAGAACTGCGCTATATCTCAATAGATATGGCACATTTCTACTCTCTCCCTTTCACGCAATGCAGTACAGCAACTTCTATTGCTGTGTCATTGTTTAGGAAATCTGTCCCCAGGTATGTATGTCAATTGCCGCAGTGTTTGACCAGAGCACCATTCTATACCACAAAGTGCATAGCCACAAAACCAGTTTTCTGCATTTGTAAATGTGCTTAGATAATAATTTAGAATTATAAACATATGAAGTGAAGGCATAAAAATGTGTTTGTCTTTATAGGTAGATAGGATCTGCCAGCCATACTTGAGGAAAGCAATTTTATATGACTTGACCCAAATTTTTCTTTTCTGATGGAAAAAGCTGAGATTAATGTTACAGAAATGTATGGGATTTTTTTTACATCTGAAAGGAATGCACACCTTTGACAAAATGCATTTTTCAGCTTTAGCACCATCGGCGTTTGAGAAACCCAACAATGCTCCTCTCTCAAACAAGCACTGGCAAAGCCAATAGGTCTTTTTGGCTATTCTTGTTTTTTTTAAAATGGTTTTTGAAAAGCTTCATTGTTTGGGAAGCTTCCCGGCCCTCACTAATCGAAACAAACAAACAGCAAAAATGTTATGTTGGTCTCAAAACAAATAAACATTGCCTTTGCACTCCCTGGTATGGAAGGGAGCTCCACTCTCTGCTGATGGACTCCTTGTGAAAGGTCAGCAATCCACAACTCATGGTGAAATCAGCCAGTGACAGAAGTTGGCTGACAGATTGCCCCTTAATATGTGCTGGATTGGGTGGAAGAAAAATGTTTAGGACAGAACCACAAGCTAATGGACGAAGTCTGGCTGAAACCCTTACAGGGAACTGTTATCTACACAATTTTGGTAAAATCAAAAGGTCTTAGCTACACAGACTTTAAAAAGCCAATCAGTTTGTCATTGGCTGCTAGTTTGTTGCTTTTGGGAAAGAAAGGAAGGCAGAAAGGAAGGAAGGAAGAAAAAGGAAGAAGGAAAGAAAGGACGAAAGAAAGAAAGGAAAGAAAGGACGAAAGAAGAAAGAATGAAAGGGAGGAAGGAAAAATGAAAGAAAAGAAGAAAGAAAGGAAGAATGAAAGAAAGGAAGAATGGAAGAAAGAATGAAAGGAAGAAAGAATGAAAGAAAGAAAGGAAGAAAGAATGAAAGAAAGAAAGAAAGAAAGGAAGAATGAAAGATTAAATTACGGGTATATTTACTCGCTTTTCACTCAATCAATGCAGGGCAACTAGCAAAGTTGCTGAGTTGTGTTGTGTGAAACTGAGAGAGCAGAAATGTGCAATATCTACTAAAACATGGAGCACTTTTTCTCCCTTCCTGCGCTGGTGCACTTGAGGCTGTGTAGTGCCAACGCAGGCACCCTTGCGCCTTGCTGCAGATGGCCCTTCATTATGAGCAGGATTTTTTTGTGAAAGAAGGCTTACCACCCTGCACAAAAACTATTCGTAAAACGATTGTCATTTTTCTGTTTGTGATGTGGAATGCATCATACACAGAAAAAAGTAATGAGGAGAAATAAAGATTATTCTCCTCTCTATGCCTGGGTCTGGGAGATGCACCATTTTGTCTTTACAAGTACGAATTTACATTACATTACATTACATTTTACATTTACATTACAAAGTAATGGAAGACAGCGCTATGCACTACATTGTGTTACTTTGTGTGTACTAAACCAAACAGACTCGCACAAAGTGACTTTGTGTGGCTTAGTAAATCCCAGATGAGGACTTTTGTTCCCTTGCAATGACTTGGGTCACGGAAGGACAACGCAAGTCTTTAGTAAATCTGGGACACTCTTGTGTGCTTATATTCAGAGTTCATGTGAGCTGATGGTGTGGTGTGAAAAACCAGCAGTCAGATAAATAAACAAATGCTACTTCAAAAGGAATTTACAACAGCATTACCAGGAAACAGCATTAGAAGGAAACAGGAACTGATAAATCTGAACATCGAAATCATGACACCATCCACTCCGGTTCTCCACCTGACCCCTGCCCTCACCACGTCCTCAACAAAGCAAGCTCCGTCATCGCACCGCAACTACGTAAGATCATCAACAGCTCCTTCGAGTACGCCACCTTCCCGGAGAGCTGGAAACCCGCTGAGATCAACACCCTCCTCAAAAAACCCAGGGTGGACCTAAAGGACCTCAAGAACTTCCGGCCTATCTCCCTGCTCCCCTTCCCAGCTAAAGTCATCAAAAAGGCTGTCAACAGACAACTAACCCGCTATCTCGAGGAGAACAGCACCCTGGACCCTTCCCAATCTGGATTCAGCAGCAACCACAGTACCGAAACTGCCCTCATCGCCGTCACCAACGACATCAGAACCATGCTGGACCACGGCGAAACCGCGGCCCTCATCCTTTTGGCCGCATTCAGCACCGTCTGCCACCACACCCTACCCTCACACCTCAGCAATGCAGGAATCCGCGACAGAGCCCTGGACTGGGTCAACTCCTTTCTCACCGGCAGAATGCAGAGAGTCCTTCCTTCCCCCATTCCGCTCGGATGCCATCAAAATGATCTGCGTCGTACCCCAGGGTTCGTCCCTCAGCCTGACCCTCTTCAATGTCTACATGGCCCTGTTCGCTAACATCGCCCGATCCCACAACTTCAACATCATCTCATATGCTGACGACACCCAACTGATCCTCTCCCTCACCAAGGACTCCGCCAAGACCAACCTCCACAAAGGAATGAAGGCCATTGCCGAATGGATGAAGAACAGCTGACAAGATGGAAGTCCTCATCTTCGGCTCCACCCCCTCTGCATGGTATGTCTCCTGGTGGCCTGCCAGCCACTCTCTGAGCCGCTCTGACTCCCACCGACCACGCACGCATCTTGGACTCCTCATGATCCATGACCCAGCAAGTCAACGCCATCTCCTCTGCATGCTCAGAAAGATCTACAAATGGATCCCCACCGAAACCAGAAGAACAGTCAACCAAGCCCTCGTAAGCAGCAAACTGGACTGCGGCAATGCCCTTTATGCAGGAACCACGGCCAAACTCCAGAAGAGGCTGCAACGCATTCAGAACGCCTCTGGATGCCTCATGCATGCATCCCCCACCAATGCCACATCACAGGCCATCTGAGAGACATGCACTGGCTCCCAGTCAACAAGAGAATCACCTTCAAACTCCTCACCCACACTCACAAAGCACTGCACAACACCGGACCAGAATACCTCAACAGATGGCTCTCCTTCTACACCGCAACCCGGCATCTCTGCTCCGCTGACCTAGCAACCGCCTCACGTGTCAGCAGAACTACAACCGGCGGCAGATCATTCTCGCACCTCGCCGCCAAGACGTGGAACAGTCTTCCCACCCTCCTGCATCAGACCAAAGACCTCCTTACCTTCAGGAGACTTCTCAAGACCTTGATGTTCGAGCAGTAGTAGCACATCCCCCCACCCCCACCTCAGTGCCTTGAGACCCTCACAAGTGAGTAGTGCGCTTTACAAATTCCTGATTGATTGATTTAAGTGTTTCCTGTGCCCTCATCTGGAAGCTCTACAAACAAAGGCAATACTAAAGTAATAATTGAGTAAAAAACAAAAACACTGCACTCCTTGTGAAAGGGCTAAATGCAGACACTCAAAATGAAGTTAGCCAGTGGCTGAAGTAGGCTAACCTACTGCCCCAGGCTGTATGTTGTAGTGGGTGGAAGCAAAATGTGAATGACACAAGAACAGACCAATGGATGAAGAGAGGTGGCTGAAAGCCCCTTTATGTAAAAATCAAAAGATATTGGCTAAAAGCAGATCTAAAAAGCGGATCCTCCTAAACACAGATATGTCTACTTATCAATGGGATTTAACATTACGCTTTTGGCAGGATGGTAAATGTATGCATAAAACTTTGCAGGGGTTCTCTTAAATCATAGGTGGGGTCTTCTGGTGCAAGTCTGGTATCACAGTTGCATACCTGCTGGACAAAAGTCCTAGGCCTGGGGGCATATTTACGGTACTGTGACTCAGGTCAGCTCAGCAAGTTACCTAGCTGAACTGCCCTGCATTAAAGAGAAAGGGCATGAATGTGCTGTAGCTATGGCATGTGGCACATTCCTGTCTTTCCCCCTATCCTGGCGCCATTGCGGCAACCTAGTGCCAACCTAGGCACCCTTGCACCATGGTGCAAGAGTGCCCAGTGGAATAGCGAAACTTGAGAGGCCCCCCTGCAAAGTACCTTGAGGGGGGCCCCCTCCCACCTGGAGCCAGTCAGAGGCCTGCCGCCTGTGCACAGTATACTGGAGCTCGAGGGACCCTATGGGGGCTTAGCTGGCCTTTGTTATGACACTGAGGGTGCCTCCATTGCACACAGGATTGTTTTGTGCAGGAAGGGCCACCTTCCTGCACAAAAAAAATCCCCTGTGCCAGTTTCCTCTTTCTATGTGTGCAGAATGCAGCACACATAAAACGAGGAAAAACGAGGCTAAATAAAGATATTTCCCCTTGTTGTGCATCCTCTGGGGATGTGTAAGGTTTTGGCGCATTCCCATGTTTACTAGGTCTTGTAAATCTGGGGATGCATCAAAATCCATGGGAGTTGCATGGGAACACCCACACTGAGAAATAAAGGTATTTCTCCTCTTTGCACCTCCTTTACGTCTTCTCTGGGGAGGCGTAGGTTTTTGACGCATACCCAGGTTTACAAAATCACGTAAATCTGGGAATTTGTCAAATGCCATGGGTGTTACGTGTGAATGCCCACCGTAATGCCTATTGCACGCCTCCCCCATCGCAGGTTGAGGCAACTCAGCGACTTGCAATGCTTTTCCTCAGTCCATATCTACAAAGTCATGAATAGTTAGGCAGGGTGGCTTCACGTGGCCTTGTAGATATGGCCCTGCAGTATGTCCCGTCGGACCGTCACTAAAAGTGATGTTCCGGCGACACACAGGGGCCTGTAAATAAGCCCCTCCCTACTAGAACACAGGACATAGTCCAAGCAATGAACACGTTCCGCTCCCTGCACCATGTTGTGGAGAGTGGCTGCCAGCCGTAGTTATAAAACACAAACTGCTTGGTTGTGTTCACAATACTAGAACAGCCTTTTAGGGCCCAGGTCTAGATAAAAAACTTCATGAAAGCATGGTCCAGTTTAACTGCTGGCCTGTTAGACCTACAGAACAAAAAAAACATTCAATAGATGCTTTCATCTCTCTGCATTTCGCTCTTACTAGTAAAATGTTGAACTCCCTGTAAGTAAACTTGTAAAAGTGTTCTACTTCGTAATCACTTAATCGGTAAGACCCATAAAGCAGTCCTACGCACTGTAATTCAAACTATTAGTTGCAATCTTTACAGCCTCTGCTTTTTACAGCAAAGGGGGTTCACTTACAGTCCCTTGCGACCTACAACCAACAACCTACAAGGTTCAATCCACGAGTACCAGTTCAAAGTAGTGGTATGAATCTTATGCCTAGATATTTCCACTCATGGGGCATTCTACAGGCTCCATTACATCTCCATCAGGGTCAGAAGATACATGACCACATCATCTCCATCGTGATGGAACTCTCCTCATGCCACCTCACACCATCTTCAAAATCAGCTGCATCCTTTCAAAAGCCATCGCAATCAACACCCTTGCATATCATGCTGATATCCTCACGGTCTCCGGTAGCTCTCAGCACACATGCAGCCAGGACACCATCAGCCACTGGAGAAAAAGAACAAGCATTAGCAATGCAGTAGGTCTGTTTTAAAAGTGATGAAAGGGTCTCTTCAGTCACTGATGAGTTTAGACACTCAATAAGTCATCAAGCATGCACTCTGCCACTCATTTATAACTCATACATCCATTCATCCACCCAATGCCTAATTTTAGAATTTACCCACTTTCCCTTCTGTAATAAAACAGACACAGACTCCCACAAGCATATTGAAAATAAATCAATAGAATAAGAGAAGCAACCACCTAAAAGTGGAAGGCATATGCTTGCAATATAAAAATAAAATTAAACACAGTAGCAGGTGGCCATCTTGTAAGGGTGTTGTACAAAGTGTATCATTGTTTTAAAGTTCCTGCATGCCTGGCACATTTAAAAGCAATGTGTTGGTCATCTTGGACCAGTAAAAACAATAATACACTATGCACAATAATATTCCAAGGTACGTGATATGTAAAAATCTTACTGGGCAGCCATGAATGCTAAAGTCTTCTAAGCCTTGGGACTTGCAGGATGCTAACAAAAGAGCACAAGAAAAGTGAAAGAGAACATATAGAAAAAGGAAATAGAAAACTAAAGCGCTTGCCACCAGATGAGGCAAAAATGCATACTTGTTTGCAAGCAGATGTGCATGTTGTCTGGCCAAATGCCATTTTTCACAAGGCAATAGAGCCAATGGCAGAATTGGACCAACTGATTGCCCCATGCAGTATGCTGTCATGGGAAGAAGCAGAATGAGACTGACACTTGTGCAGACAGAAAAAGGCATACCCAAAGATCCTCTATGCAAGTATATGTATGTATGTAGAGCTTTTTGTGTGTTTTTTTGTATGGACCTGGTTGACACCACCCCCTTATAAACATCTAACAAGGTTTACCACAATGCTAAACCTTTATCCCAAAGGGTTTGTCTTAGGAGGTAACAGCATCAAAAAGCTTGCCTACTAAGTTAATCTGTGAGATTCCATGTAACAAAATACTAGTTTACAGCCTTCAACACAGTGCAATAGCAATACACCCATAAAGTCATATTGGTTTGAATAAATACAATTCACAATAAGTAAGTTAGGACTATTATCTTTGCCATAGCTTCTTGTAATTGGTTTCCAAATGAACCAATTAAGCCTATAACCTTCATTATTGGCTTGTTGCATAACAAACACAGGCCTCCTGTACTGCACTTAAAATGACTTCCACCAAAAATAGTCATAACATTGCAAACATCATAGTGGCAAACAATATACAACCCCTGTGAAAAGGGTCTAACAAGGATTATTACATTGCACATTTTTAAATGTAAGTGTTTGTGAGTGGTGTTAACCAGCACAAAAACCTTTACCTACAACGGTAATTCATATAAATATCACAATATATCTGGCTACTATAGTCAATGCAGTGTAATGGCAATTCACCCTTAAACGTTTATTGGTGTTTATAAACTTACTGTCTTTGTTGTAACTTTTCATAATAAACATATAAAGGTTTGGCAGATCCGGAACCCCACTCTGAATATTCATAAAATTACAAATATGTTACACTTTGCAAAACAATTTAGGATCATTCCTGAAGCAGCCTAACAACTACTCTTAGAGTGCAAATCATACATGCCTAGGGTTTGTCACAGGAGTAACCAATTGTTACGTTATGTCGTGTGTTATGTTATGCATATTTCTATCGTGCTAATCGCCCGTGAAGGCATCCAGGCGGTTTTCAGGATGATCACGCAACTGTCTCCATGGAGAGGTTATTCAAAGAGGGTATTTAAACAGTCAAGTCTTGAGCTTCCTGCAGAATTCCAGAAGTGATGAGGAGACTATTCCAAGTCCTGAGGGAGATGCAGGAGAAGGCCCGACTTTCCGACGTTTTGCAAATGCAGGGTATGTGTGCCAATGAGAGTCTGGTGGAGCGGAGGTGCCTTAGGGGAAGGGGTGGGCGGAATTGTATGCAGATGTTGAAGTAGGTTGAGCTTGTGTTGTGTAGTACTTTAGTGCTTTGTATGTGTGTATGAGAAGCATGAACTGGGCATTTTATGTATGGGGAACCAAAAATTCCAAGACACTCACCTGCTCCATACAGTAAGCTGTGAGAGTCCCTATTTACAAAATACCCCATATTTGGTTTAACACAGTGTAATGATCATCCACCCTTAACTGCCTAGTGGGTTTCACTTATTATTTTTACAAAAAAATGAGTCATTTATATTGTCCTTGTCGTACCTTTTTATAATAAACAAAACAGACCAATAGCCTTGATAAATGGCTTGGCAACATACCAGCTCGGTCCTGCTCTGTTGAGCATAAGCTTTCCAACAAGTTAAAACGTGCAATACAAGTAGTCTTTTTTTTAGTAGAAGCACATGTCAGCCCAGTAAAAATCTGGAGTCCAGGGAATTATAATTTAGGTATAGGCAAAGCCCCTCTTTCATTAGTCATAATTTTTTATATATATATAAACTATGAATATGATCAACAACAAAATTCACTAAAACAGAACAAAAGAAAAAGTGAATTTAGGGTAAACTCTTGTAATAAATTGTTAGTTTGTGTTTAAAAAAAAACAGAAATTTCACTGAAAAAAATAAAGGCTAATACAACAAAATAGTTGGTGTTGAAATGAAATCGCAACTAGAGTTTAAAAATCGAAAATATACTGAAATTCGCCAGTTATAGTTTGGTGAGCAAACTATAATTTGTGCACCCCTCATGCAGTGCGTAGGTCCTCACATATTACATCACTCATGACATGGTACATGACATCATTGACGACATCACTGATGACATCTCAAATGACATCATTGAAAACAACATTGATGACTTCTCAAATTACACAATCCATGATAGTGCTATTCACATGGTTAAATGGTGGTGACAACTAGAGCAAGCCTAAGGTTGATCCTAAATATTGTGTGCAGGCAGCACCGGTTAAAAGGACCCACCTCCACCCCCCAGACACTTTCAGTGTCTGCCACAGCGTCTGTACCAGAGGGTGTGTGCAAGGCTGGGGCTCCTGCATCTTCCACTGCCTCTTTATATACAGGCTGCAGCTAGCTGTGAGTGTTTCCGAAGATGTGACATTGCAGTGGTGATGCAGCGGGAGGCTCCATGGATGTGGTCTGACTGCAGCAGCAGATTGGAGATTCTAGTGTGTTCTCAATATTTCCTTCGGTCCATTAACCCATGTTAGGGCCCTATGTAGTGCTGACCTGGCTGCATGTCAGTGACACAGCCCCCAGCCAGCCTCCTCTGCTCATCCTCCGTCGACAGATGCTGCAGTAGCGCCAGTTCCTGAGTGTCGCATACCTGGGCAGGTGCAGGGTGGAGACTGGTAGGGGGCGTCCAGGGTCATCCGTTGATGGTGATGTTGTCAAATAAGAGACAGGCTGGCAGTAGGCCTTCTTTCTTCTTGAGGTGGGTATTTTCCATGAGAATTAAATAGATTTGGGGGGAGCCAGGGGCTGGTGTTTTGTGGCTTTTGTTTAGTAGGCTCTTTGAAATATTTTGTGTTTGGTGCACTCAGACAGATAGATCTGTGTATCCTCTTTGGAGGTAACCTCCTGTGGGCAATCCAAGGTTTGTTGTGTTTGATCATAATATGTTGTTTGCTGTCCTTGTACTGGAGTTTTGAAATATGTCTGACCAGGAAATCCTCCAATCTCACATTTGTATAACTGACTGTCTCACTGAGTAGACACTCGATATATGCTCGTCATGCCACACAAGTGAAATGCAACAAACCCCAGGATTTTTTTTTTTTTAATTCAGCCGCTATCTATTTCAGAGTTTCGTGACTCGACCACACTCATTTTTCAAACTATTATCCAGATGCACAAATGAAGAACTGGGCATGCATTTTATGGAGGGAGTCGACATTTTATTTTCAGATGTGCAGGAATCAGTTTTGCAAATCAAACAGCTTCAAAGATGTTGTGCAGAAGTTTGTTCTAAAAGATGAATGCCCAAAACTTGGTTTCATCTCACCTGGCTAAACTGTTGTGACATATTTGGGTGGTACTCTAGCTCGTCGCACACTCGTCAACATAAGTGGGAAATGGGATACTGACGAGAAAATGTACTAACACGGACATAATGTCAGCTTTTTACTAACGTTAATCCATGCTCGTAACGTGACCCGCTAATGGGGTATATTTTGAATATATAACCCTCTCTCTCGCTCTCTCACTGAGGTTCTTGCCCTGATGCAGTCCTCTGATATCACTTGCAGGGCCTGCACTACTGTTTCTTACTCACCTGGTCCATTACTGGACGGGATAGAGTTTCGGCCAGCTAAGTGAATGCATTCAGCTCCCACATCTTTGGCAAACGTTCCCCAAAATGTCGCCAGTTCCCCATTGAAAGGGTCTCCCCTAACAAAGCTCCTGATGTCATTCTCCGGGACACAACGAACACACCTGGGAAGAAAGTCAGTGACTACAGATGTCTTTTATCACCTGCAATACAGACCCAGCCTTGAGTGCAATCAGCATGACCAACTACACTGGGCCACACAATGGCCTACACATGATGCTTGGCCGCCAGGAAGGGATGCCAGGTGAGATTACGACTGTCTGTTTTCTCGTTCTCTGTTTCAGTTTCCATTATTCCTTTTGTTCGCTTTTCGGGGCTTAGAGTGCTTTTTCCTCTTCCTGTGGAAATCTACACTTTTTGTATTCTTGTCAGCAGAAAGTACGGCTCACAACAGGGCTGTGCAAAGCTTTCAGTGGGGTGGCTGTCGCAGTGTGTCTGAAACAGGCGCCTTGCGCTTTGCAAGGCTCTGGTTTCAGCTCTCCTCGGGCCCGTTTGCCTTCTTTGCATCACACAGTTCTCCAGCCATTGTTCGATGAGGTAATGTCCTAGGAAAGCCAAGAAAGGACATAGCACCAGTAGGCACTGGCCAAATGGTGCACAAAGAGGAATAACACCTAGATCTAGCAATGGTTGTGTGTTTGTTATGCATTAAGTAGACTCAAGTCTTCGTGCACGGTGGAAATACTGATAAATCTATTCATCCATCAATGTGGCTTTGCAATTACTCCATAGTGTGAGAAAACAGGGCTGATTGCAGAGGCCCCCTAACTTTTTGCCCCCATTTTCTACATTATGCTGGTGTTTTCCTGACTCTGATGGTGCCCTGGGTACTGCTAACCAGTCCCAGGGCCTGTGCTCTGTGTAAAATGGATATGCAAATTAGGCTAATTATAATTGGCTAAGTTAACCTACCTATAAGTGTAGGAAAGTACCATCTTGCCTGGCATGTTACCCCCATTTTTCACTGTATATATGTTGTTTTAGTTGTATGTGTCACTGGGACCCTGGTAACCCAGGGCCCCAGTGCTCATAAGTGTGCCTGAATGTGTTACCTGTGTAGTGACTAACTGTCTCACTGAGGCTCTGCTAATCAGAACCTCAGTGGTTATGCTCTCTCATTTCTTTCCAAATTGTCACTCACAGGCTAGTGACCATTTTTACCAATTTACATTGGCTTACTGGAACACCCTTATAATTCCCTAGTATATGGTACTGAGGTACCCAGGGTATTGGGGTTCCAGGAGATCCCTATGGGCTGCAGCATTTCTTCTGCCACCCATAGGGAGCTCTGACAATTCTTACACAGGCCTGCCACTGCAGCCTGAGTGAAATAACGTCCACGTTATTTCACAGCCATTTTACACTGCACTTAAGTAACTTATAAGTCACCTATATGTCTAACCTTTACCTGGTAAAGGTTAGGTGCAAAGTTACTTAGTGTGAGGGCACCCTGGCACTAGCCAAGGTGCCCCCACATTGTTCAGAGCCAATTCACTGAACTTTGTGAGTGCGGGGACACCATTACACGCGTGCACTACATATAGGTCACTACCTATATGTAGCTTCACCATGGTAACTCCGAATATGGCCATGTAACATGTCTATGATCATGGAATTGCCCCCTCTATGCCATCCTGGCATTGTTGGTACAATTCCATGATCCCAGTGGTCTGTAGCACAGACCCTGGTACTGCCAGACTGCCCTTCCTGGGGTTTCTCTGCAGCTGCTGCTGCTGCCAACCCCTCAGACAGGCAGCTGCCCTCCTGGGGTCCAGCCAGGCCTGGCCCAGGATGGCAGAACAAAGAACTTCCTCTGAGAGAGGGTGTGACACCCTCTCCCTTTGGAAAATGGTGTGAAGGCAGGGGAGGAGTAGCCTCCCCCAGCCTCTGGAAATGCTTTGTTGGGCACAGATGTGCCCAATTCTGCATAAGCCAGTCTACACCGGTTCAGGGACCCCTTAGCCCCTGCTCTGGCGCGAAACTGGACAAAGGAAAGGGGAGTGACCACTCCCCTGACCTGCACCTCCCCTGGGAGGTGTCCAGAGCTCCTCCAGTGTGCTCCAGACCTCTGCCATCTTGGAAACAGAGGTGCTGCTGGCACACTGGACTGCTCTGAGTGGCCAGTGCCACCAGGTGACGTCAGAGACTCCTTGTGATAGGCTCCTTCAGGTGTTAGTAGCCTTTCCTCTCTCCTAGGTAGCCAAACCCTCTTTTCTGGCTATTTAGGGTCTCTGTCTCTGGGGAAACTTCAGATAACGAATGCATGAGCTCAGCCGAGTTCCTCTGCATCTCCCTCTTCACCTTCTGATAAGGAATCGACCGCTGACCGCGCTGGAAGCCTGCAAACCTGCAACATAGTAGCAAAGACGACTACTGCAACTCTGTAACGCTGATCCTGCCGCCTTCTCAACTGTTTTCCTGCTTGTGCATGCTGTGGGGGTAGTCTGCCTCCTCTCTGCACCAGAAGCTCCGAAGAAATCTCCCGTGGGTTGACGGAATCTTCCCCCTGCAACCGCAGGCACCAAAAAGCTGCATTACCGGTCCCTTGGGTCTCCTCTCAGCACGACGAGCGAGGTCCCTCGAATCCAGCGACACCGTCCAAGTGACCCCCACAGTCCAGTGACTCTTCAGCCCAAGTTTGGTGGAGGTAAGTCCTTGCCTCACCTCGCTGGGCTGCATTGCTGGGAACCGCAACTTTGCAAGCTACTCTGGCCCCTATGCACTTCCGGCGGAAATCCTTCGTGCACAGCCAAGCCTGGGTCCACGGCACTCTAATCTGCATTGCACAACTTTATAAGTTGGTCTCCGGCGACGTGGGACTCCTTTGTGCAACTTCGGCGAGCACCGTTTCACGCATCCTCGTAGTGCCTGTTTCTGGCACTTCTCCGGGTGCTACCTGCTTCAGTGAGGGCTCTTTGTCTTGCTCGACGTCCCCTCTCTCTGCAGGTCCAATTTGCGACCTCCTGGTCCCTCCTGGGCCCCAGCAGCGTCCAAAAACGCCAAACGCACGATTTGCGTGTAGCAAGGCTTGTTGGCGTCCATCCGGCGGGAAAACACTTCTGCACGACTCTCCAAGGCGTGGGGGATCCATCCTCCAAAGAGGAAGTCTCTAGCCCTTGTCGTTCCTGCAGTATTCACAGTTCTTCAGCCTAGTAAGAGCTTCTTTGCACCAACCGCTGGCATTTCTTGGGCATCTGCCCACCTCCGAGCTGCTTGTGACTTTTGGACTTGGTCCCCTTGTTCCACAGGTACCCTCAGACAGGAATCCATCGTTGTTGCATTGCTGATTTGTGTTTTCCTTGCATTCTCCCTCTAACACGACTATTTTGTCCTTAGGGGAACTTTGGTGCACTTTGCACTCACTTTTCAGGGTCTTGGGGAGGGTTATTTTTCTAACTCTCACTATTTTCTAATAGTCCCAGCGACCCTCTACAAGGTCACATAGGTTTGGGGTCCATTCGTGGTTCGCATTCCACTTCTGGAGTATATGGTTTGTGTTGCCCCTATCCCTATGTTTCCCCATTGCATCCTATTGTAACTATACATTGTTTGCACTGTTTTCTAAGACTATACTGCATATTTTTGCTATTGTGTATATATATCTTGTGTATATTTCCTATCCTCTCACTGAGGGTACACTCTAAGATACTTTGGCATATTGTCATAAAAATAAAGTACCTTTATTTTTAGTATAACTGTGTATTGTGTTTTCTTATGATATTGTGCAGATGACACTAAGTGGTACTGTAGTAGCTTCACACGTCTCCTAGTTCAGCCTGAGCTGCTTTGCTAAGCTACCATTATCTATCAGCCTAAGCTGCTAGACACCCTATACACTAATAAGGGATAACTGGGCCTGGTGCAAGGTGCAAGTACCCCTTGGTACTCACTACAAGCCAGTCCAGCCTCCTACATTGGTTGTGCAGCGGTGGGATAAGTGCTTTGAGACTACTTACCACTCTTGTCATTGTACTTTTCATAAGAGAAAAATATACAAAACAAGGTCAGTGTATATACACATAGCCAAAAAGTTTTGCATTTCCTCTTTTCACTCTTTTCTAAGTGCTGAAAAGTACTTCTAAACTTTCAAAAAGTTCTTAAAAGTTTAAAAAGTTTTTTCTGTCTTTCCAAAAAGTTCTGAAAACTTTTTTCTCTTTGTCTATCACTTTAACTCTCTCTAAAAAATGTCTGGCACAGGCCAAAAAGTTGAACTGTCCAAACTTGCATATGATCACCTTAGCTGGAAAGGAGCAAGGAGTCTCTGCATAGAGAGAGGTTTGAGTGTAGGGAAGAATCCTTCCTTAGAACTGTTAATTAATATGCTTAGAGTACAGGATAAGGCCATAAGTGCCCAATCTGTAGAAAAAGTAGCAAATGGTTCTCAATCTGATCCAGGGACTCCCCCAGGAAAAGGTTCAGGAAAGAAACTTCTCAGCCTGCCCATTACTAGACAGTCTAGCATAGTTGGTACAGAGGTTGAATCACATCATACTGATGATGTGCTCTCACATTATGCTGGTAGCCAAGCTGTTAGGGTGCCCTTGGTAAGGGACAGGTCTCCTTCTGTTCATTCCCATCATACCTCTGTATCTAGAAATGTCCCTCCCACCCACCCTGATGACAGATTGTTAGAAAGGGAGCTCAATAGATTGAGAGTGGAACAAACCAGACTGAAGCTCAAGAAGCAACAGCTGGATTTGGATAGACAGTCTTTAGAAATAGAGAGGGAAAGACAGAAAATGGGTTTAGATACCCATGGTGGCAGCAGCAGTATTCCCCATAGTCATCCTGCAAAAGAGCATGATTCCAGGAATCTGCATAAGATAGTTCCCCCTTACAAGGAGGGGGATGACATTAACAAGTGGTTTGCTGCACTTGAGAGGGCCTGTGTTGTACAGGATGTCCCTCAAAAGCAGTGGGCTGCTATCCTATGGCTATCATTTACTGGAAAAGGTAGGGATAGGCTCCTTACTGTAAAAGAAAATGATGCTAACAATTTCCAAGTTCTTAAGAATGCACTCCTGGATGGTTATGGCTTAACCACTGAACAGTACAGGATAAAGTTCAGAGATACCAAAAAGGAGTCTTCACAAGACTGGGTTGATTTCATTGACCAGGCAGTGAAGGCCTTGGAGGGGTGGTTACATGGCAGTAAAGTTACTGATTATGACAGCCTGTATAACTTGATCCTGAGAGAGCATATTCTTAATAATTGTGTGTCTGATTTGTTGCACCAGTACTTGGTGGACTCTGATCTGACCTCTCCCCAAGAATTGGGAAAGAAGGCAGACAAATGGGTCAGAACAAGAGTGAACAGAAAAGTTCATACAGGGGGTGACAAAGATGGCAACAAAAAGAAGGATGGTAAGTCTTCTGACAAGGGTGGGGACAAATCTAAAAATGAGTCTTCATCAGGCCCACAAAAACACTCTGGTGGGGGTGGTGGGCCCAAATCCTCCTTTAATCAGAACAAGGAAAAGAAACCATGGTGCTATTTATGTAAGATAAAAGGCCATTGGACAACAGATCCCAGTTGTCCAAAGAAAGGCACCACAGCTCCTACCACTACAACCCCTACTGCTACACCTAGTGTCCCTACTAATAGCAGTGGTGGTGGGAGCAAACCTACTAATAGCCAATCCAAGGGAGTAGCTGGGCTCACTTTTGGTAATTTAGTTGGGGTTGGTCTGATTAGGGAGACCACAGAGGCTACTTTAGTCTCTGAAGGGGCTATTGACTTAGCCACTTTGGTTGCTTGCCCCCATAACTTGGAGAAGTACAAGCAACTAACCCTAATAAATGATGTTGAGGTCCAGGCCTACAGGGACACAGGTGCCAGTGTCACAATGGTGATTGAGAAACTGGTGCACCCTGAACAACACATACTTGGACACCAGTACCAAGTAACCGATGCTCACAACATAACACAAAGCCACCCCATGGCTGTTGTAAATCTCAACTGGGGGGGGGTATCTGGTCCAAAGAAAGTTGTGGTAGCTTCAGATTTACCTGTAGACTGTCTATTAGGGAACGATTTGGAGACATCAGCTTGGTCAGATGTGGAGTTGGAGGCCCATGCAGCAATGCTGGGCATCCCAGGGCATATTTTTGCTTTGACAAGGGCTCAGGCCAAAAAGCAAAAAGTACAGGGAAGCTTGGATCCTGGAACAATGGACCAAGTGCTCCCTAAAGCTAGGGCTAGTAGAAGCAAACCACTTCCTACTATCCCTCCCTCTACAGTGGATTCTACTTCTGAGGAAGAAGAATTCCCTCCCTGTGCAGAACCTACACCAGAGGAGCTGGAAGCAGACACTGCTGAGCTTTTGGGTGAAGGGGGGCCTGCCAGAGAGGAGCTGAGTGTGGCACAGCAAACCTGTCCCACATTAGAGGGTCTCAGACAGCAAGCTGTCAAACAGGCTAATGGGGATGTCAGTGACTCACACAGAGTTTACTGGGAGGACAACCTCTTGTACACTGAGCATAGGGATCCTAAACCTGGAGCTGCCAGGAGATTAGTGATTCCTCAGGAGTACAGAAAGTTCCTCCTAACACTGGCACATGACATTCCCTTAGCTGGGCACCTGGGTCAAATGAAAACTTGGGACAGATTGGTACCACTGTTTCATTGGCCTAGGATGTCTGAGGACACAAAATAATTTTGTAAGTCCTGTGAAACCTGTCAAGCCAGTGGCAAGACAGGTGGCACTCCAAAGGCACCCCTTATCCCACTGCCTGTGGTTGGGGTTCCCTTTGAAAGGGTAGGGGTTGACATAGTTGGACCCCTTGACCCTCCTACTGCTTCAGGCAATAGGTTTATCTTGGTGGTAGTGGACCATGCCACAAGATATCCTGAAGCTATTCCTTTAAGGACCACTACAGCTCCTGCAGTGGCAAAGGCCCTCCTGGGAATATTTTCCAGGGTGGGCTTCCCAAAGGAAGTAGTATCAGACAGAGGAAGCAATTTCATGTCTGCATACTTAAAGGCCATGTGGAAGGAGTGTGGTGTAACGTACAAGTTCACAACACCCTATCATCCACAAACAAATGGACTGGTGGAGAGATTTAATAAAACTCTCAAAGGCATGATTATGGGACTCCCTGAAAAACTCCGCAGGAGATGGGATATCCTTCTACCATGCCTCCTTTTTGCCTACAGGGAGGTACCCCAGAAAGGAGTGGGCTTCAGCCCCTTTGAACTTCTTTTTGGACACCCTGTTAGGGGTCCACTCACACTTGTAAAGGAGGGTTGGGAACAACCTTTGAAAGCTCCTAAGCAGGATATTGTGGATTATGTACTTGGCCTCAGATCAAGGATGGCTGAGTACATGAAAAAGGCCAGTAAAAACCTTCAGGCCAGCCAAGAGCTCCAGAAGCAATGGCATGATCAGAAGGCTGTTTTGGTTCAGTACCAACCAGGGCAGAAAGTGTGGGTCTTGGAGCCTGTGGCCCCAAGAGCACTCCAAGATAAATGGAGTGGACCCCACACAATTGTTGAAAAGAAGGGTGAAGTCACCTACTTGGTTGACTTAGGCACTGCCAGGAGTCCCCTTAGGGTGCTCCATGTCAACCGCCTGAAACCCTACTATGACAGGGCTGATCTCACCCTGCTCATGGCAACAGATGAGGGACAGGAAGAAGACAGTGATCCTCTACCTGATCTCTTCTCTTCCACAGAACAAGATGCTCTTGTGGAAGGTGTAGTTTTGGCTGATTGTCTTACTGCTGAGCAGAAAGATAATTGCATAAATCTCCTAGGACAATTTTCAGAACTCTTCTCCATTGTGCCAGGCACCACTTCTTGGTGTGAGCACACTATAGATACTGGAGACAGTTTACCTGTCAAAAGTAAGATCTATAGGCAGCCTGACCATGTCAGGGACTGCATAAAGCAAGAAGTTCAGAAGATGTTGGAACTAGGAGTGGTTGAGCACTCTGACAGTCCATGGGCTTCTCCTGTGGTACTGGTACCAAAACCCAATTCTAAAGATGGAAAGAAGGAAATGAGGTTTTGTGTAGACTATAGAGGTCTCAACTTGGTAACCAAAACTGATGCTCACCCTATACCCAGGGCAGATGAGCTAATAGATACACTGGCATCTGCCAAGTATCTAAGCACTTTTGATTTGACTGCAGGGTATTGGCAGATCAAAATGTCAGAAGATGCTAAACCTAAGACTGCATTTTCTACCATTGGAGGACATTACCAGTTTACTGTAATGCCTTTTGGTTTGAAAAATGCACCTGCCACTTTTCAGAGGTTGGTGAACACAGTCCTGCAAGGGCTGGAAGCTTTCAGTGCAGCATATTTGGATGATATAGCTGTCTTTAGCTCCAGCTGGGATGATCACCTGGTCCACCTATGGAAAGTTTTGGAGGCCCTGCAAAAGGCAGGCCTCACTATCAAGGCTTCAAAGTGCCAGATAGGGCAGGGTAAGGTGGTTTATCTGGGACACCTTGTTGGTGGGGAACAGATTGCACCACTTCAGGGGAAAATCCAAACTATTATTGATTGGGTTCCCCCTACCACTCAGACTCAGGTGAGAGCCTTCCTAGGCCTCACTGGGTATTACAGGAGGTTCATTAAGAACTATGGCTCCATTGCAGCCCCTCTTAATGACCTGACATCCAAGAAAATGCCTAAAAAGGTATTATGGACAGCAAACTGTCAGAAAGCTTTTGAGGAGCTGAAGCAGGCCATGTGCTCTGCACCTGTCCTGAAAAGCCCTTGTTACTCTAAAAAATTATATGTCCAAACTGATGCATCTGAATTAGGAGTAGGGGCAGTCCTATCACAACTTAATTCTGAGGGCCAGGATCAACCTGTTGCTTTTATTAGTAGAAGGTTGACCCCTAGAGAAAAGCGTTGGTCTGCCATTGAGAGGGAGGCCTTTGCTGTGGTCTGGGCTCTGAAGAAGTTGAGGCCATACCTGTTTGGCACTCACTTCATTGTTCAGACAGACCACAAACCTCTACTTTGGCTAAAACAAATGAAAGGTGAAAATCCTAAATTGTTGAGGTGGTCCATATCCCTACAGGGAATGGACTATACAGTGGAACATAGACCTGGGAGTAGCCACTCCAATGCAGATGGACTCTCCAGATATTTCCACTTAGACAATGAAGACTCATCAGGTAATGGCTAGTCTTATTGTCCTTCGTTTGGGGGGGGGTTGTGTAGGAAAGTACCATCTTGCCTGGCATGTTACCCCCATTTTTCACTGTATATATGTTGTTTTAGTTGTATGTGTCACTGGGACCCTGGTAACCCAGGGCCCCAGTGCTCATAAGTGTGCCTGAATGTGTTACCTGTGTAGTGACTAACTGTCTCACTGAGGCTCTGCTAATCAGAACCTCAGTGGTTATGCTCTCTCATTTCTTTCCAAATTGTCACTCACAGGCTAGTGACCATTTTTACCAATTTACATTGGCTTACTGGAACACCCTTATAATTCCCTAGTATATGGTACTGAGGTACCCAGGGTATTGGGGTTCCAGGAGATCCCTATGGGCTGCAGCATTTCTTCTGCCACCCATAGGGAGCTCTGACAATTCTTACACAGGCCTGCCACTGCAGCCTGAGTGAAATAACGTCCACGTTATTTCACAGCCATTTTACACTGCACTTGAGTAACTTATAAGTCACCTATATGTCTAACCTTTACCTGGTAAAGGTTAGGTGCAAAGTTACTTAGTGTGAGGGCACCCTGGCACTAGCCAAGGTGCCCCCACATTGTTCAGAGCCAATTCACTGAACTTTGTGAGTGCGGGGACACCATTACACGCGTGCACTACATATAGGTCACTACCTATATGTAGCTTCACCATGGTAACTCCGAATATGGCCATGTAACATGTCTATGATCATGGAATTGCCCCCTCTATGCCATCCTGGCATTGTTGGTACAATTCCATGATCCCAGTGGTCTGTAGCACAGACCCTGGTACTGCCAGACTGCCCTTCCTGGGGTTTCTCTGCAGCTGCTGCTGCTGCCAACCCCTCAGACAGGCAGCTGCCCTCCTGGGGTCCAGCCAGGCCTGGCCCAGGATGGCAGAACAAAGAACTTCCTCTGAGAGAGGGTGTGACACCCTCTCCCTTTGGAAAATGGTGTGAAGGCAGGGGAGGAGTAGCCTCCCCCAGCCTCTGGAAATGCTTTGTTGGGCACAGATGTGCCCAATTCTGCATAAGCCAGTCTACACCGGTTCAGGGACCCCTTAGCCCCTGCTCTGGCGCGAAACTGGACAAAGGAAAGGGGAGTGACCACTCCCCTGACCTGCACCTCCCCTGGGAGGTGTCCAGAGCTCCTCCAGTGTGCTCCAGACCTCTGCCATCTTGGAAACAGAGGTGCTGCTGGCACACTGGACTGCTCTGAGTGGCCAGTGCCACCAGGTGACGTCAGAGACTCCTTGTGATAGGCTCCTTCAGGTGTTAGTAGCCTTTCCTCTCTCCTAGGTAGCCAAACCCTCTTTTCTGGCTATTTAGGGTCTCTGTCTCTGGGGAAACTTCAGATAACGAATGCATGAGCTCAGCCGAGTTCCTCTGCATCTCCCTCTTCACCTTCTGATAAGGAATCGACCGCTGACCGCGCTGGAAGCCTGCAAACCTGCAACATAGTAGCAAAGACGACTACTGCAACTCTGTAACGCTGATCCTGCCGCCTTCTCGACTGTTTTCCTGCTTGTGCATGCTGTGGGGGTAGTCTGCCTCCTCTCTGCACCAGAAGCTCCGAAGAAATCTCCCGTGGGTCGACGGAATCTTCCCCCTGCAACCGCAGGCACCAAAAAGCTGCATTACCGGTCCCTTGGGTCTCCTCTCAGCATGACGAGTAAGGTCCCTTGAATCCAGCGACACCGTCCAAGTGACCCCCACAGTCCAGTGACTCTTCAGCCCAAGTTTGGTGGAGGTAAGTCCTTGCCTCACCTCGGTGGGCTGCATTGCTGGGAACCGCGACTTTGCAAGCTACTCCGGCCCCTGTGCACTTCCGGCGGAAATCCTTCGTGCACAGCCAAGCCTGGGTCCACGGCACTCTAACCTGCATTGCACAACTTTCTAAGTTGGTCTCCGGCGACGTGGGACTCCTTTGTGCAACTTCGGCGAGCACCGTTTCACGCATCCTCGTAGTGCCTGTTTCTGGCACTTCTCCGGGTGCTACCTGCTTCAGTGAGGGCTCTTTGTCTTGCTCGACGTCCCCTCTCTCTGCAGGTCCAATTTGCGACCTCCTGGTCCCTCCTGGGCCCCAGCAGCGTCCAAAAACGCCAAACGCACGATTTGCGTGTAGCAAGGCTTGTTGGCGTCCATCCGGCGGGAAAACACTTCTGCACGACTCTCCAAGGCGTGGGGGATCCATCCTCCAAAGGGGAAGTCTCTAGCCCTTGTCGTTCCTGCAGTATTCACAGTTCTTCAGCCTAGTAAGAGCTTCTTTGCACCAACCGCTGGCATTTCTTGGGCATCTGCCCATCTCCGAGCTGCTTGTGACTTTTGGACTTGGTCCCCTTGTTCCACAGGTACCCTCAGACAGGAATCCATCGTTGTTGCATTGCTGATTTGTGTTTTCCTTGCATTCTCCCTCTAACACGACTATTTTGTCCTTAGGGGAACTTTGGTGCACTTTGCACTCACTTTTCAGGGTCTTGGGGAGGGTTATTTTTCTAACTCTCACTATTTTCTAATAGTCCCAGCGACCCTCTACAAGGTCACATAGGTTTGGGGTCCATTCGTGGTTCGCATTCCACTTCTGGAGTATATGGTTTGTGTTGCCCCTATCCCTATGTTTCCCCATTGCATCCTATTGTAACTATACATTGTTTGCACTGTTTTCTAAGACTATACTGCATATTTTTGCTATTGTGTATATATATCTTGTGTATATTTCCTATCCTCTCACTGAGGGTACACTCTAAGATACTTTGGCATATTGTCATAAAAATAAAGTACCTTTATTTTTAGTATAACTGTGTATTGTGTTTTCTTATGATATTGTGCAGATGACACTAAGTGGTACTGTAGTAGCTTCACACGTCTCCTAGTTCAGCCTGAGCTGCTTTGCTAAGCTACCATTATCTATCAGCCTAAGCTGCTAGACACCCTATACACTAATAAGGGATAACTGGGCCTGGTGCAAGGTGCAAGTACCCCTTGGTACTCACTACAAGCCAGTCCAGCCTCCTACAATAAGTCCCTAGTATATGGTAGGGCATGTAGGTTTAGGGACCACAGCATAGGTGGTGCACACTTAGGTGCACTGCTGAGGTGCCCAGTGTCATTTTAAAGGCAGGCCTGCCTTGCTGGCTGCTTTTAAATTAAAGTTATATGCAAATTCGACTTTGGAATTAAAAGTACTTCCAAAGTCTTAAACTACCTTATTTTTACATATAAGTCACCCCTAAGGTGTGCCCTATGTGCCCCTAGGGCTGGGTGCCATGTAACTATAAGCAGGGACTTTATAAAAATAGATTTATAAGCCCTGGTGAGGTAAAAACAGCCAAATTCGTTTTTCCCTCATTGAAGTAAATGGCCTTCATAGGCTAGAATGGGGAGACTTTATTTTAAATTTTAAAGTCTCCTTAAATGTTGCATACCAAGAGTTTGGTATCAAATTAATTGTTGTAATAAATCCCACAACTTCCAGTTGTTGGATTTAATATAACTAGTACAGGTAAAAAGTTTAGACTTTACCTAAAAAGTTGCCAATTTCAGCTCTGCATTGTTTTTGCTGCTGTGCTCTGATTGGCCAGCCTGCAGCAGCTTTTGCCAAGCTGCCTTGATGAGGTGTGAAGTGGCCTGGCTTCACACAAAGGAATGTGCTTGGGGGAGAGAATCTCCCCTCAGCAGATGGTGAGGCAGGAAGGGGACAGGGCTGCCAAACTGGTTTTCAAAGGCAGAGAAGGACATCTGGAGCACCCAGCAACACCCCCACATCCTGCAACCCCAGACAACTAGGTGCCCCCTAGATTAGATTAGGAGAGGGCAGGAGAGGGGTGTGTTTATGATTTTTAGCCACACCAGTGGGTGGGCTCAGCCAGATGTAACCTCCAAAAATCAGATTCAGCCATGTTGGATTTTTAGAGAATGTTGCCTTTTGGGATGGATTTTTGCCACACTTTCCAGGAAGTAGTCATCACAGGGGGACGACCCTGTACCTGATTGGTGATGAAGCAGAAAATGAAGGTTTTACATTTATTAGAGCGTAAACGTAGTGTGAAATAATCATGTGTGACTTTAACCGAATTAATAAAGATTGTAAGGGGACAAAATGTGCCCTCAGAGTAGTTTGCCAACATTTATAAGCGTGCTTTATATAACGTGGTGTATTAGAATTGCACTAATCCGACATAATCGTAAACGTGTGCTTTGATTTGCTTGCTTGAAATGTTTTAGCTTAGCATTACTTTAGCGGAGGCTTCGGCCTAGTTGCCTGGTCTCACGGTTTAGATGCTCATATTTTTCCACTGTGCTAATAAACGTGTATTTTTGCTTGAAGCGGTACTTTTCCACAGAAACCGTTCACATGCTTATCTTAAGGTTTCGTGCCAGCCTGGCATATTTTCTCTTTACTCCAAGGTCGATCTGCAGGTGCGGACAATGGAAGCTCTGAAAGTGAGTTAATTGGCATAAAATGTTGCAACTTGCGTACCCATCTCCAAGGATAATGTATGCTTAAGTAAAAGCTTGAGAACTGTCGTTTTGATTGGACAATTTGAAGCTAACCTATGAACCCTCCAATGGAGACCCTACTGGATTCGAACTGTTGTCTATAAAAATCAGGTGCACGAGAAGAAGGTAGCCATTGCGCTATCATCGGCCATTACCCGGACACTACGCCATTTTGTAGACTTCGTAGCTATTATGGCCCACTTTGCTGCGACGCCATTTTGAAAGAGACTTTGATGCTTTCTCTAATCGAGAGAAAGAGACTTTAATGATTCTGGCCCTAGAGACTTTAACTTTGATTTGTCCCTTTGCATGAAGTAGTAGTTTTACTTTGCTGCCGTGAGGCAATTGCCCCGTCCACCCCTGCCCCTTTGCCCCGACCCATGCTGACCGAAGAACGGTACCTGTGAGACGAAGACTTCCTTGATTGCTGATCGTAATTGGTAAATATGAAAGGAAATTGTACAATTGCATTGTGTTCCTTTTAGGTAACCAACTGCTGATTTTGATAAGAGCCCTAGTTAGGAGTTTTTCTAAATTAATGTTGCTAAATTGTTTTCGCATGAAGCCCCACATGCCGATGCTAATTTGAGGTTAGACGAGGATTCCATATGTCGCACGATGCAATTTGAGATCTTGTTATGCTGACTAAATGTATGCGATTAGTTCATTACAGATTATCGTATTAGTGATTTGCATTGCTATTATCGAATGCCTTGTGATTCAAATGCTACATAGATTGCACCTGTTCCGCCGCTATGGACAGCTATTAATGTTCATTTACGTTTATCATTTGGTGTTGAGACACATTTATATTGTGCTAGCTTTGTTAATATAGGGAAATAAAATTCACTAACTTTGCAATAAACTGGTGTGGTTATTCCTGACTGAAAGGTCAGGGTTCGCCGAAATGTATTCTGGATTAATTGTTAAGTGCTATGTCGATCAAGGTATTGCTTATGTTCGTTATTGATTATTGATTTGACGCAATTGATCGATTAAGAGTACAGAGAGTTCCCACTTAGTCAAAAGATTCATCGGCCTAAAGAGCGTCCGAAACTAGGTAAAATTATTAGTACGGACCGCTCTATCAGTAGATGGTAGCAGAGGACGGTTACGTCTTTTGGGACCCTGTAATCTTAAAGTACATGGTGTTGAATTACGGTTACGCATTTTGAGACCCCATTCGAGAAGTTGAATTAAATTTTTCTTGGGTAAAACGATTGACAAAATGATGATGGGCTAGGTCCACCGCGACTTTCCCGGGATCTCGGAGCTTGCGAATGGAGAGAATGGAGATGTGGAATCGGCGTTGGCGGTACTAGTGATGGTATTAGTGAAGTTAGGGTTTTGCGCTTGCACAGCTTATTGCCGCAGGGTGTGTGAAAAGGTTGCAAGGATTTTTTTTCTTTTAAAGGATAGCGGAGGTGCGACTCCGAGTGTAGAAGTAGGGAAGTCGTCGAACTTCATAGAAATAACAGAGGTGCGGCTCCGAGTGTGAGAGTAGGGAAGTCGTCGAACTTCATGTGCATGTGGCGCTTTGTGCATAAAAAGGTCCACGTGGTTGTTGTTGTTGAGACGGGCCCTGCGAGGTCAAGAGACTCCGGAGTATGTTGATCTATGTTGTGGTCTGGGCGGTTTAGTAGGTTGATCGGGCGTGGTCAACGAGTCGGTACGTGTGTTAGGGAGTGAAAGAAACTTCGACTTCGGGCTTTGACAAGATTCTAAGTGCACTAGAATAGATCATTGACAAGTTGAGAGTAGGTCTGCGGGTCAGATTTGCTTGCGAACGTGGGGACTGAGAAAGACGGAATAGCGGCAGAGGCTAGTGAAAGGTCCCTAAGGTCCTGAAGCGACTGTGTTACCCTTCCTGTAGTAAACCGACAGATCTGTTTTATTTTTTGTTAGCTTGCGATACATGCAAAAAGTTGTTACGAAAAGAGGTGAGTGAAGGAGGACTAGCCGCGAGGCTTTGTCAGCCGCAGTGTGTGAGTGTGACGTCACTAGGAGCCGCGCTGGGATAGGTTGGTTGTAGAGAAGGGTCGCGCACGGATTGGACGCAGTCCGTGGGATTCGATTGTTAGGGGAAAGGCAAGCGAAGAGTATTCCGGGAATTAAAGTCACCTATTGATTACAAACTTTGTGAAATAAAAGACGAGAAAATGAAATTCTTTAAAGCATTTAGGAGTGCGATGAAGGGGGAATCTTACATTAAAGCGAGCGTAGGAGAGGAGACGCCACCCGAGGGTACACCAGCTTACATTGTAATGGAAGAGAAGGGGGTAGCTCCGTGTCTTTGGCTAAAGCAATGGCACAAGTTGACAGAGAAACATGGGAGCGTAGCGTTCCCGATACATGGGACATTCAATATAAGGATCCTAGAGAATTTGAGATTCACGATGTACGACATGAAGGTGCCTCCAAGGCCAGCCCAGTTTGAGGCTCTAGCGATTTGGGAATTAATGGCCAGACAGCAACAGCAGAAGAAGTTTGAGACCAGGATGAGAAAGGTAGAAAAGACACTAGCGGATGCTAGGTGGGATAATGCACAGAAGGTGTGGAGGTCAGATGTATTGCAGGGGATAAAATTGTTCCCCGCAATTACTAAGGAAGAAGAGGAGACAGGTAAGAAAGCTACCTGTAAGACAGACAGGAAGTGTTCCAAGGATAGAGAGGATGAGGAAAAGTTGAGAAGAGAAGAGGAGTTAGAGGATGAGGAGTTAATAATGCAATTGCTGAACGACCGTCCACCACCCTATGCGGAGAATGGACAAGGTCCAAGTACCAGTTCTGCCCCTCCGGCACCGGTACAGAACAGTGAAACCCAGAGTTCAGGAGCGTCATCGGGATCTAAGGACCCGAGTTTATTGTTCACCCCGCAGATACCGCAGGTGAGGAGAATATATCCAGATGTGCCCATGCTGAAACCAGCAGAAAATTATCAGCCGCAGATGCCATGGTACTACAGCAGTGACAACAGTGCAGGAATGATTATAGATCCAACCGTAAGGGGAGGACAGAATGGTCACAACCGGACATTGACACAAGCTGAATCAACACAGTTTTTGATGCCTCAAAAGCAGATGCAGGGGGGAAACGCACACGCTCAGATGACGGGGAGTCAGATGGGCATGCCGGCAATGATGACCCATGGTGTGGGAATGAACATGCCTCAGAACATGGGGAATGGACAAAACCCAGATGCGATATCGCTACCTATTACTGTAGGTCCACCAGTACCTTTGTATAGTCAGCCTAATCTAGGTATGAGCGGTCAGGGATCAATGCTGCAGAATGGGACAGAGAGGAGGTGCATAGAAAACACTCCAGGGATAACTCCGATAGCGGCTCAGCCAAATGGATCCGGATCCTTGATGGAGTTTAGCCCCATATGTGCTCAGTCAACACTGGTGAGGTCGAGCCCCCCACTGATAATACCTCTGACATCGAATACTGAAAAGTTGCCACAACCATCAATGGCAGTCGATGTAAATGCTACACTTATGGGGGTGAATGCGCAACAGCTGACACAGTGGTTCAACAGTTTAAATTCCACACAAAGTTCAGCCAGTGGGAAAGGAGAAGACTATATGAATAGGGTCAGGTTGAACATGGAAGCACAAGAATTGGTGGAAGGGACTATGGGTGTGAATAGGTTAGAGTCCTACACGGAAGAAGAGCTGAGGTATCTATGTCCCAGGATTACGAAGGAAGTGAACAAGGTACATAAGAGCTTGCAGGAAGCAGCTGACAGAAACGGGGTGGACATAGACAAGATGAAACACTTGAGCAGAAGCTACAGGTTGGATTTTGGGACCACAGATTTTGAACACATGAGGTCAGCAGGCATGAAGGCACACCTTAGAGAATTGCTGCAGAGTGCCCAAGTGTGGAGGTGTCTAGACAAGTGGGAAAGCAGGTGGGTAAAGAGAAAGGAAAAGAGGAGGGACAGCGCTACAGAGCACAATGAGAAAAGACCACAGAGCAGTGATACAGTAACTATGTTACCAATGAGGGAGACAGCAGGGGGAAAATTAATACATGTACCATGGCACAGAAGTGACATTCAGTCTTTTACGGACGATTTTCCCAAACTGAGAGAGAAGCCGATTGAATGGTATCAGCAGACTGATAGGTTTGTGAAGCTTGCAAAATGTCTCTGGGAAGACCTGAATACTCTCTTTGAGATTGTGGTTCCAGCAGATTTGTGGGAGGATTGCAAAAGAGCGGTAGGTTGGCCGACAAGTGAACCAGAAAGAGACAGGGAGACGGGTGCACCATCACCTATGGTGATGAGCTTGTACTACAAGGTGATTGAGCATTTGAAGACGAAGGTTGCCGCGAAAAATGTGGATTGGCAGAAGATCGATCGAACGGCCCAAGAGGCTAAAGAGTCGATTCATAGTTACTATGAGAGGTTGTTAAAGGCGTTTAAGAACTACAGTGGCACGGAAACAATAGAGGCGAAGGACATGCTTCATTTTGTGTTCAGATTTGTGGAAGGGCTGAGGCCAGAGATAAGTCAGATGATAAAGTCGCATTTGATTTGCTGGCAGTCTAAACCGATTGACGAAGTCTTGAATTATGCGAAATACTGTAGTGATGAAATTGAAGTGAAACAGAAGAAGCTGAAAGAGAAGGTGATGATGATGCAGCTTAAGGCAGCTCAGACAGGTTTGCAAGGTTTGCAAGGTTTGCAAGGGATGCAAGGGTTACAACAGCAGGTACCGCAACCGCAGCCGCAGTTGCAGGGAAACATGGCGTTTCAGCCACAGGCCAGAGGCAGAGGCAGAGGAGGTTTTGTGAATAATGGTCCGGATTTGAACACTGTTGTGACTGGTGTGCAGGCAATGAAGAAGGTGATGCCATGTCACGTGTGCGGAATTGTCGGTCATTGGAAACGCGAGTGCCCGATGGTGGTGCAGGAAGGTGCAGGTGCAGGTGCAGGTGTTGGTCAGCAAAACAATGATGTCAATGCATTTCAGACAATGAGGGGACCGAAAATGAGAGGTCCAAGCCCAAATTTTCAGACCGTAAATCAGTTGCAGGGATTGCAACCTATGCAGCCGCAGCAGATGCAGATGCCCCGTATACAGATGACGCAAATGCAGCCAATGCAACAGCAGTTACCTATGGTACCTAATCAGCAAATGCAAATACCTTTGGCACCAATGAGTCAGCAGCAAGTGATGGTTCCTCCACAGGTCTCGGGTCAGGTAATGAGTACAAATGGCACCGTACAACAGTTCCCATTACACAATGAGAGTGGAATAAACAATGTATGGGAGAGTGAAAGTTCAGAAGAAGAAGGAGATTGTGTGCTTGCGGCATCCTTGGAAGATGATCAAAGGGGTCCATACGTAGAGGGAAGAGTAATGGGTCATCGTGTCTCGTTCTTGGTTGACACGGGAGCCACACGTTCAACTGTTAAGAGTAGTGAAGTACCAAATTTGCCACTCTCAGGGAGGACAGTTCAAGTGGTGGGAGTAGCAAACAGACACCTAACGAACCCGATAACAGATCCGGTACCAGTCAGCATCGGTAACTATCAAGGGGTACATCAGTTTGTGGTATGTGACTCAAGCCCGATAGCACTGTTAGGGAGAGACCTATTGTGCAAATTGGGTTGTTCGATCATGTGTTCGAACGAGGGAATAACAATCCAAACAAGCAGTGATGGGGAAGAAGAGGACAGTGTAGAGGGGGATGAGATGGAAACTGTAGATGAAGAGTATCCTCTGATTTGTCTTTTCCCGATGATAACTGAAGAAGATATTCCAGCCGAATTACGGGAGACAGTCGGAAAGGAAGTGTGGGACATGACAGGGAAAGAGGTGGGATTGATGAAAGGAGTGGAACCAGTGAAAGTGACTGTAAAGCCCAATGCAATCTTTCCCCAGACCCCACAATACCACATGCCACAAGATACCCTCATGAAAGTTGCTCAACTTATTGACGAATTTGTAAAACAGGGAGTACTGAAAGAAGTGTTAAGCAGTCCATGTAATTCGCCAATAATGGGACTAATAAAGCCGAGTGGAAAGGTCCGACTCGTGCAGGACTTGAGGAAAATAAATGACATCATAGTCAAGTGCTGCCCTGTCGTACCGAATCCAGCTGTGATAATGTTCCAGGTCCCTTGCGATGCTGAGTGGTTCTCAGTCATCGACTTGTCACAAGCATTCTTTTCGGTGCCTCTTCATGAGGACAGCCAATTTCTCTTTTGTTTCAAATTCTTAGACAGAGTGTACAGTTGGTGTCGAATTCCTCAAGGGTTTTCTGAGTCACCGTCAATATTCAATCAAATTCTAAAGAAAGACTTGGAAGCATTAGAATTGCCATTCGAGTCAACCCTAGTACAGTACATTGATGACTTACTGGTTGCACCAAAGACAGAAAGTGGCTGCACAGCCGATACCATTGCTCTGTTGAACCATTTAGGGAGGAATGGACATAAGGTATCTCCTTCCAAATTGCAGTTCTGTCAGAAGAAAGTGAAATACTTGGGTCACCAAATAGAGAAAGGGTCACGGAGAATAATGAAGGAAAGAATTACAAGCGTACTTCAAATGAGTCCACCAAAGACAAGGAGGGAGGTGAGGAAGTTTTTGGGAATGGTGGGCTACTGTCGCCAGTGGATTCCCAACTTCTCGACTCTAGCAAAGCCTTTACTGAAACTGACCCAGAAGGATGCCTTGGATCAAATTGAACTGAAAGGAGATGAGATGGATGCTTTTGTTGAATTGAAAGAATGCATGTGTAGGGCTCCAGCTCTAGGTATGCCTGACTACACAAAGCCTTTCACATTGTTTTGCCACGAACGTGATGCATGTTCTTTGTCTGTCTTGACTCAAGCCCATGGTGGCGTAAACAGACCAGTAGCGTACTTTTCAGCTACTTTGGATCCGGTCGCAGCAGCACTCCCAGGGTGTTTGTGCGCCGTAGCAGCAGTTGGTATCAGCCTCACTCAGAGTGAAGGAATAGTGATGGGACACCCAGTAACAGTCATGGTCCCTCACTCAGTTGAGATACTTTTGACCCGCTCCCGAACGCAGCACATGACTGGAGCAAGACTCACAAGGTATGAAACGATAATTCTGGGCTCACCGAATGTGCAGCTGAAAAGGTGCACTACGTTGAATCCAGCAACGTTGCTCCCTGGAGAAAATGCTGAAATTGAGAACGCTGAAGACGTCGAGCATGACTGCCTTCAGGTGACTGAATTTTGCACAAAACCTCGACCTGACATTAAGGATACTAAGCTTGATGAAAATGACCAAATTCTTTTTGTTGATGGTTCATGTCTAAGAGACGGGATGGGGATTTTGAAAGCAGGATACGCTGTATGTACTGTAACAGGGGTCTTGGAAGCGGGATGGCTTCAAGGAGTCTATTCTGCACAAGTAGCAGAACTTGTAGCCCTTACCAGAGCATGTCAACTGTCTGCATTGATGAAAGTTACCATTTACACTGATAGTCAATACGGGTTTGGGATTGTGCATGACTTTGGACAACTATGGTCCCAGAGAGGTTTCCTGACTTCTTCAGGATCCCCAGTGAAGACGGGGAGAGGATAAGGGAATTGTTACACGCCATTCAAGTGGCAGCCGAAGTTGCAGTGGTAAAGTGTAGTGCTCACACGAAAGGACAGGAGTATGTTTCTCTGGGAAATGCATATGCGGATCAAGTCGCAAGATTTTGTGCCTTGAACTGTATATTACTCAGAGATGAATGGAATTCGATAAGTGAGCCAGAACTCGAACCAGCTGAAGCATTTGCCTTAAAGGTCGTAGATACAATAGATGAATTAAAAGCATTACAAAATAATGTCAGGGAGGATGAAAGAGATTCCTGGATTAAATCACAATGTATAAAGAGACAAGACGAGTTATGGGTTTCACATGAGGGAAAATTTGTTTTGCCAAATAGTCTCTTATCACAGCTTGCGCGGTTCTATCATGGGCCGGCTCACCTAGGGACAGATGCCATGATAAGATTGTTCAAAACTGATTGGTTTAACCCCAGATTTCGTCAAGCTGCAGAAGCAGTTTGCCATCGATGTGTCACTTGCCAGCAGATGAACCCAGGAAAGGGAACAGTTGTGAACGCGAGCCACATTGGTAGGGCAAGCGGGCCTTTTAGTCGAATGCAAATGGACTTCATTGAGATGCCTGTGCATGGAGGTCTGAAGTATGTGTTGGTGATTGTGTGCATTTTTAGTCACTGGATTGAGGCATACTCCACACGTAGAAATGACAGCCTTACAGTTGCAAAGCTATTGTTGAGGGAGTTGATACCACGTTTCGGATTCCCGATCTCTTTAGAATCAGATAGGGGAAGTCACTTCAATAACGAGGTGATAAAGTTACTTTGCGAAGCGCTGAACATTGAGCAAAAGCTGCACTGTAGCTATCGCCCTGAAGCCTCAGGACTGGTGGAGCAGATGAATGGTACCCTGAAATCGAGAATGGCGAAAATATGTGCATCGACAAATTTGAAATGGCCTGACGCATTGCCCCTAGTGTTAATGTCAATGAGAAACACCCCTGATAGAAAGACTGGATTGTCTCCGCATGAAGTTCTCATGGGCAGGGCTATGAGACTTCCTGCAGTTCCCGCAAACGCGCTTTTGAATATTACAGATGATATGGTGTTAGACTACTGCAAGGGTCTAGCTGACGTGGTTCGCTCTTTCTCTCACCAGGTGGAAGCGACCACCTTGCCACCGATCCAAGGTCCAGGACACGCACTGAAAGCAGGTGACTGGGTCGTGGTAAAGAAGCACGTGAGAAAGTCGTGTCTGGAACCCCGTTGGAAAGGCCCTTTCCAAGTGATCCTGACGACAACTACCGCTGTGAAGTGTGCGGGGGTTCCCAACTGGGTCCACGCCAGTCACACAAAGAAGGTGTTGTGTCCCACAGATGAGGAAGTTGAAGCGCTGAAGTTACCAGTGCCTGACAAAACAGTTCTGAGTGCTGAGACAGAACAAAACCGAACTGAAAGCGAACAGGCAGAAGCAGGAGAGAGAGAGATATTATTGGAGGGCGAAGAGTCCGACTCACTTGGGGAAGACCAAGGAGAAAGTTCAGACAGCGACGAAGAAGCTGAAGGTGACAAAGAACCTGAAGCAGCTGAGGGTAGCAAAAAGCCTGAAGCAGCTGAGGGTGACAAGGAACCTGAAGCAGCTGAAAGTGATAAAGAGCCTGACGAAAGTAACGGTGACGAAGGGCTCGGAAAAGGTGAAAAAGCAGGAGAGCCTGATCAGAGGAGGGCTTTCCCAGAAGCAGACGAGACAGAAAAAGAAAAGGAGAACGTGATTGATTGCCCAGAAGAAAGAGGGGACAAGGCAGAACAGAGCGAAACAGTTCAAACTTCTACAGAAAAGGTCGCAGGTCCAACGAATGGACATGGTGCAAAGAGGAGACTAAGTATATCACCAGTAAAACAAAGGACTGGAGAAGGTTTGAACGACGGAGAAAGGCCAAAGGTGAAAGAGAAAAGAAAGGAAGTGTCTGTCGTGGTACCAACCTCAAGTGACGAAAAAGACTTGACAAAAGAGGAAAGTACCAGCGAAGCAGAATCGAAAAGAGAAGCAAAATTGAAAAGGAAAAGGATACCGAACAGAAGATATTCCAGTCCTGAATGGGCATATGTAGTCAATGACGATTGGACTGATGAGTTTGTATCTCTAAGCATCGAGAACGAAGAAGAAGAGATACCAATAGAAAAGAAAAGTTTTATGGACTCTGTCGATTGAAAGAGTAATAAATGATATTGCTTGCTACAATATAACGTGAAAGAAACAACAAGCTGAGACATTGCTAAACCGGATGAGACTTGCTGAACTGATAAAGACTGAGTTATTGCCGAATTGAGACAAATGCTGCTAACCGATAAGTGACTGGCCTTTTGAAGAAGACGGTGTGAACATTGTGCTCGCTCAGCTTTGTAACTGAATCGCTAAATAGTTTCTTTTACAGGTGCTTCCAGCTCTCTGATTCTATACAGATCATGACGCAAAACAATAGAAAGAAATATTGTAAATATGTGTGTATAGGTTTGATAATTGTATGTATACTAATAATAATGGCCATTGTGCTTGGAATACATGGTAAGACTGAGAATGAGAGAATAGATGCTTCTACTTTTGCTCCTGTTACTGTCACTGAACTAACCGCATTGAAAAGACTGGCATTAGATGAGAGACTCTTGCATGATAAGAAAGAGCTTTCGTATAACGTTTTCTATCGCTTGCTAACAGAATATGTTGAGACTATGGATGCAAAAGATTGTTATGTGTGTACACAGATACCGACATCAGTGAAAGAAGGGGTGACATATCACCACATGCCTCTTACATACGGGATTACATGTAGTATAGTAATGTCTAGATTTTATGGTCAAACTAACATACAGTATTTTTACTCGAATTATGATGTTACCTTTGCTTATGTTCCTATAATAGCGCAGCTAAGCCAGATTGCTAAAGATTGGGATGCTAAAATAATGAGAGAATTTTTCGAGCCAATGCAACCTTTTGAAACGGCTCACGCTCATAGGGAAAATCTTACCTGCTCGCTCTCTGCAGTAGAGATAAGCTTTTTAGATCGCACAGATGATAGAAGGGCACAAATGAAGGCGAAATTAGAAAAAGAGCTACATAAGAGGACTTCAGTAGATAATTATGATTTTGCTGCAATAAAGACACAAGGGAAAATAGCTTTAGATGCTTGGCATGTAGGGAAATTTTGTATATATCGAGGTGAATCTTATTATGACAACATTTTTGTAGGAGCGAGTGAGTGTAAACATACGTTTATCTTTAAGGCCAAATGGACATTCATGATGAACGGACTTGACCCTGTCATTCCAGGTGTATATTACATTTGTGGGTATAATGTCTATTATCGTCTTCCAAAGGGATGGTGGGGGAGATGTTATTTGGGTATAGTGTTCCCAAAGGTTTATCAACTGGATGACCTATCGATGATTCAAAAGACATCTGGATCCCATCGTATCCAGAAAAGAGAGACCGCAGCTGCTGTGGTAGGAGATATATTTGGAGCCATGATTCCTTCATTGGGAGTTGTGCTGAATTCCATCAAAATAAGAAAGTTGTCTACTATAGTGGATAACATGTTGACAAAGTTTTCAGGTGCTATAATCCTGATAGATGCTGAACTTGCAGCGGAAAGAGCTATGACTCTTCAAAATAGGCTTGCTTTAGACATTCTTTTAGCAAAGGATGGAGGCGTTTGCAAAATGCTTGGTGCACGACACTGTTGTACTTATATTCCTGACAATAGTGTGAAAATTAAAACTATGCTTGCTAATCTAACAAAAGAAAGTGCAGATTTGAAGGAACTGAAAGAACCAGGAGTGTGGGAGAAGGTTGGAAAAGGACTTGCTTCAGTGGGACATTGGATTGGGGGAATTTGGAATGGAATATTACTGAAAATAATAGAAGGAATTTTAATAGTTATAATTTGCATATTTGGAATTTGGGGAATAAAAAGGGGAATAATAATGATTATGGAAAGAATTAAAAGAAGAAAAGAAGAGAAAATTATGAAAAGAATGGCAGAAGAATACAAAGCGCAAACTAGGGGAATTAAAAGGAAAAGAGAACTGACAGAATTTTAATGGAATAAAATTTGTGGGCATGAATTGTGTGATGACTAGTAGTCCTCAGAGGAGGGATTGATGAAGCAGAAAATGAAGGTTTTACATTTATAGGAGCGCAAACGTAGTGTGAAATAATCATGTGTGACTTTAACCGAATTAATAAAGATTGTACGGGGACAAAATGTGCCCTCAGAGTAGTTTGCCAACATTTATAAGCGTGCTTTATATAACGTGGTGTATTAGAACTGCACTAATCCGACATAATCGTAAACGTGTGCTATGATTTGCTTGCTTGAAATGTTTTAGCTTAGCATTACTTTAGCGGAGGCTTCGGCCTAGTTGCCTGGTCTCACGGTTTAGATGCTCGTATTTTTCCACTGTGCTAATAAACGTGTATTTTTGCTTGAAGCTGTACTTTTCCACAGAAACCGTTCACATGCTTATCTTAAGGTTTCGTGCCAGCCTGGCATATTTTCTCTTTACTCCAAGGTCGATCTGCAGGTGCGGACAATGGAAGCTCTGAAAGTGAGTTAATTGGCATAAAATGTTGCAACTTGCGTACCCATCTCCAAGGATAATGTATGCTTAAGTAAAAGCTTGAGAACTGTCGTTTTGATTGGACAATTTGAAGCTAACCTATGAACCCTCCAATGGAGACCCTACTGGATTCGAACTGTTGTCTATAAAAATCAGGTGCACGAGAAGAAGGTAGCCATTGCGCTATCATCGGCCATTACCCGGACACTACGCCATTTTGTAGACTTCGTAGCTATTATGGCCCACTTTGCTGCGACGCCATTTTGAAAGAGTCTTTGATGCTTTCTCTAATCGAGAGAAAGAGACTTTAATGATTCTGGCCCTAGAGACTTTAACTTTGATTTGTCCCTTTGCATGAAGTAGTAGTTTTACTTTGCCGCCGTGAGGCAATTGCCCTGTCCACCCCTGCCCCTTTGCCCCGACCCATGCTGACCGAAGAACGGTACCTGTGAGACGAAGACTTCCTTGATTGCTGATCGTAATTGGTAAATATGAAAGGAAATTGTACAATTGCATTGTGTTCCTTTTAGGTAACCAACTGCTGATTTTGATAAGAGCCCTAGTTAGGAGTTTTTCTAAATTAATGTTGCTAAATTGTTTTTGCATGAAGCCCCACATGCCGATGCTAATTTGAGGTTAGACGAGGATTCCATATGTCGCACGATGCAATTTGAGATCTTGTTATGCTGACTAAATGTATGCGATTAGTTCATTACAGATTATCGTATTAGTGATTTGCATTGCTATTATCGAATGCCTTGTGATTCAAATGCTACATAGATTGCACCTGTTCCGCCGCTATGGACAGCTATTAATGTTCATTTACGTTTATCATTTGGTGTTGAGACACATTTATATTGTGCTAGCTTTGTTAATATAGGGAAATAAAATTCACTAACTTTGCAATAAACTGGTGTGGTTATTCCTGACTGAAAGGTCAGGGTTCGCCGAAATGTATTCTGGATTAATTGTTAAGTGCTATGTCGATCAAGGTATTGCTTATGTTCGTTATTGATTATTGATTTGACGCAATTGATCGATTAAGAGTACAGAGAGTTCCCACTTAGTCAAAAGATTCATCGGCCTAAAGAGCGTCCGAAACTAGGTAAAATTATTAGTACGGACCGCTCTATCATTGGAGAACCAGGACCCCCCTGCTTTTCACCCAGGAGCAAGGATAAAACTGGCAGACCTGCCCCCACACCTCAGATCCCTGCCAGATTTCAAGAAGAAAAGAACTAAAGGAGAAGAAGGACTGCCCTGCTGGACCCCTGGCCTGCACCTGGAACCTGCACTCAGAAGGACTGCACCAGCTGCACACTTGAGCTTCACCACAAGAAGGACTTTGCCTGGCTTCAACTGGTTCAAGGAGGGACTCCCTGTTTGCTACAGGTGAAAAATTGCTATCCAGAGTCCCCCTGCACCAACTCCTGAAAAGTGACCAGCTGACCACTGTCCAGTGGCCAAAAAGGAGTTTGCGTCAGGTGCATTCTGGGAGTTGAAGTCCGCACCCCCCAAGGACCATCACAGAACTTCTGGACCCTTGGGGTGAGCTGTGGACCCCAAAAGAACCTTAAAAGAACATCTGGGTGAAGCCCCAGAAGTTTGGAAAAGATTTGAGAATTTTTGAAAAAAAGCTCCAGAGAGGGACCGACCCGCCGCAGAAATTCTAGCCGGCTTGCCTCAACCGCGACCCGGCCTGATTTGGTGGTTCGTCCCGGTAAAGAAAAACCTCAGAAAAAGAGACTAAGTCCGAAGGTAAAAAGTTGACCGGGACCTCCCAGCCATCGTATCCGAGAAGGGCTCCACGGACGTCGGATCAAGATCCAGGTTTACCCCGGTCGAAGGATTTTCATCTCGAAAAAACGACTAAGTCCGAAGGTAAAAGTCTCCACCGAGGAAACCCACATTGCGTATCCGGACAAGGGCTCCAGGAGGTCGGATTCAACTGGCAGGTTCGTCCCGGTGAAGAAAAACTTCAAAATAAAGTCTAAGTCAGAAGGTAACTTTTTAACCGAGGCCTCCCGCGACTTGTAGCCGAGCAGGGCTCCATCGCGGTCGGCCTGAAACTTTGACTTTGCCCCGGTCAAGGTGCAGATGACCCGATTGGCGCTTTTTGTTTCTAAGTGCTAGAAAAGTAATAATTCTTTAAAAATTCATATCTCCGGTTCCCTTTATCCGGTTTTATTCGTTTTTGTTTCATTTTAAAGATAAAAATATAAACTATTTTTATAAATTGGTTTTGGATTTTTAAACTGTTTCCTGTGTTTTATTTAATTACTGTTTTGTGATATTTGAATGCTTTACACACTGTCTCCTAAGTTAAGCCTTGACGCTCGTTGCCAAGCTACCAAGGGTTGAGCTGGGATTAATTTACTGAGACCTAACTGTACCTAGGTGGAGGTTAGTGGCTTGTTGCTAGGTGTAGGTACCTACCTGCCCTTACCAATAACCCATTTTCCAACACATAGGTAATGCCCAACTTGGATTCACTATCTCACAGGAATTTTACAAATTGTTTACTCTAACCACTAGAAACATACACGTGAGCATTCATAAAGTCTTAAAACCGGGCACGAAGATGTGTGCAATTAATCTCAGAAGAATTCGGTAGCATACTTGACAATGGGCCATATCTATGCCCATTTAATTTTGCGAGTCTCTAATTGCGACTTTCTGCGAGTCGTAATTAGAGACACCGAAAATGAAATGTACAAATGTCTCTCAGACACATTTAACGATTCCCAATGGAGTCTCAAAGACCTATCTCATCAATATTCATGAGGCAGGTTGCAGTTTGCGACCCCATTGGGAATGGCCGCACTCACAGTGATGGTGGCCTGCTAGGGACAGCAGACCACCATGTCTGTGACTGCTTTTAAACAGAGCAATGTTTTAAAATGCAGTCCATTTCCTTAAACGTAACAATGAAAAGTGTTCTTTTCATTTTTTCAGAGTAGGCAGTGATCTGTGGGACCACTGCCTGATCTGAAAAAATATTTATGCTTCCGTTCACAAAGGAGAAGGGATCCCTGGGCACCCCTTCCCGTTTGCGAATGGGTTACCACCAACTTGCAGTTGGTGGTAACTGCAAATGTTTTTCGACCACATTCACAGTTACAAAACATTCCTACAAGCCAGTGCGGTTCGGTATTAGGAAGGGGCACCCTAAATACACTCCTTTTTAAAACCCAATTGCAAAAGCAAAATGCGATTCGGGAAACAAGTTACCAGGGACCAGATGTATGTAAAAAGTGTTTTGCGATTTCCTAATAGTGAATTTTTGCGATTCGCTTTTAGGAAATTGCAAGCTGGGATGTAGTACAGTGTGATTGACACTGTTTGTGATTCCCAAATTGGTCCCAAGAGACCTGCCTCATTAATATTCATGAGGCAGGTTGCAATTTGCAACCCATTTGGGAATGGCCACAATCACAGGGATGGTGGCCTGCTGGGGGCAGCAGACCACCATGTTTGTGATTGCTTTTAAATAAAGCAGTCTTTTTTGTACTGCAGCCCGTTTTACTTAAAAGAAAATGGGATACATTACAAAAAGGAATCTGAAAAGTTTTCTTTTAATTTTTGAAGGGTAAGCAGTGGTCCGTGGGACCAATGCCTGATCTTCAAAAATGTTTTCACCCCAATTTGCAAAGGGGGAAGGGTCCCTTGGGTACCCCTTTCCATTTGCAAATGGGTTACCACAACTTGAAGTTGGTGGTAACTGAGAATGTTTTGTGACCACATTCCCGTTTGCAAAACATTCTAATATGGGCCTGCGACTCGCTATTAGGAAGGGATGCCCTTTTTGGGATGGTACATGGCCAGAAGCCTTTTACAAGTCGCAAGTGGCCCGATGGGCTGTTTGCGACCTGCAAAACTGCTTCATACAGCTGGCCCTGAATCGCATTTTGCTTTGGTACATAGAAAAAAACATTTTTCCGGTTGCAAATGGCACGATGGGCCATTTGTGACAAGAAAAAAGCTTTGTATATCTGCCCAATTATGTCTAGAGAACTTACCCAGGAGGTTTGCAAAGCTTCTACCACTTCATGCGTACTCAGGGGAATTAGTAGCTTAACATGTGTCTTGGCATGATTGCAATAACTAGCAGAACAATGATGATGCATTATTATGTTTGTAGGGGCCTTATAAAAGGGTGAACGTCAAGGCTTAATTTGAGCCAGTGGTTGCCGGTGGCCTCCAGGACAAATTTTTCAGGGCCAGCACTTATTTTTGCTCATCAGACGTTGACTGCAAGTATGGGACACACAAAAAAAGGAAGGAAGTTGAAAGACAAAAAACAGTTGAGCGGGAGAAACAGGAACCTGCAAGAGTGAGATAAAGGGACAGTGAGTGCCTGGTAGTGGATGGAGGATCCATGAGGTCAATCCTTGGTATTTGGTGCACCGACATTTAAAAGCACTGTCCACGGGTTTCTGAGCAGAGCTTTGAGCACCGCCACTCATTCTATGACAAATTAAGCACTGGTAAACGTAGCAGGATAGAAATGGAGCACTGAAAAATGGGCAGAACCCAGGGATGTGATTCAAGATCGTTTACAATAAAGTAGGTAATGCGCAGGATCGCTCGGCCTATTGCAATCAAGCAGTGCCTCACTGGATGGTCTGACAGGTCAGGGTGTGGGTTGATTTTTGGCTGTTTGTGGGTCTGTTTTGTGGAGTACGGGGGTTTGTTTTTACTGTTGATTTCCATGAGAATAAAATAAACATTGCCTACAGCACACTGAAAACCACACAGTCTTCCATACCTTGCAAAACAGTCACGGGCTTGGTGTATCCAGCTCCCGGTTTGCATTTCTTAAATAGCGAATTTTAAGAAATCGCTATTTAAGAAATGCAAAATGGCATGTATGAAACTTGCATTTCGGTAATAGCGATTTCATAATAATTGCAATCGCAATTAGCGAGTTCCAAATACCGAATCTCAAAAATAGAGAATCGGTATTTGGAAATCGCTAATTGCGATTCTGGCAATCTGGAGCAGCCTGATGACATCACAACCAGGAAGTGAGTCAGTGCATGCTGTTTCTAGTAGCCCCTCCACTGGAGCAGGCAGAGAGACCCAGCCAAGCACCAGGGAGGCAGTCTTGAGAGTCAGCCAGGACCAAACCAAACAATGGCTACTGATGGGAATGTGAAGGACAAAGGAGAGAGGAAGCGCAAACTTAACTTGAGTGAGCAGGAATTGGAGGTGCTCACAGCAGAGTTGGTCAAGAACCATGACCAGTTATTTGGAAAACACTCACTACAGGTGCCGGAAAGTGGGAAGAGAATAATGTGGACAGACATCCAGACCAAAATATGCGCAGTGGGTGTTGCGCAGAGCTCCATTGAGGAGATACGCAAGAGCTGATACGACTTGTGTTCACGTGCCAAAGAGAGGGTTGCAAGCAGGCTGAAGGAGGCAAGCAGCACTGGAGGAGGACCACCCACCCAGACACCATCCACACCAATGGAAGACATGGTGGAGTCAACACTGCTTCCTGAAGCTGTCAGTGGTGTCACTGACATTGACACCTCAGGCACACCCAGCACCAGCAAAGGTAAGGGCAGTAATGATGTGATTCCCCAGATGTGCATGTACAAATGCCCCTTATAAAATAGCTATGGCACTATGCAGTGTGATAAGTAGTCCACGCCACATTTTACATACAACACAACAATGCATTATGGGAGTGGTAGTCCACACCAGTAAAGTGCATCTACCACATAAATAGCGAGATAGTGTAAAACCAAACAGATATACAACACAAAAGACTTTCAGAGATACTATGCCAGGGTACATTTTATCCTTTTATGTAACTGTGAGAGTACATATCCAAGAATGACATGCTGCACATTGTTGTTGCAGATGTTCCAGGCCCTGACACAGTAGAAAGTGGAAATGTGGGGGATTGTGAAAGTCAGCTGCAGTCCGACATAAACACCAGTGAGTCCATCATACAAGCACCACCTAGACGCAGGGCAAGAGTGCTACCCCTCTCTGAGTATAAACTGGACTCCAATGAATTGCCGGAAGAAGTACCCACACCACCACCAGAGGCTAGAAGCACCGACAGACAGCAGTCCATGCCCCAGTGTCAGTCCACTCCCCTCAGGAGGCGTCGCAAAGAAGTCAGACAGTGCACAGAGGAAGGTGAGAGCCCATCACTGTTTGGTGGCCTTGAGGCTTTGATGCTGAAAGTGTAGCGCCTGCAATGTAAACACATGAGGTCAATGCACAGGCAGTTGGTGTCAATCGATCATAACATGGGAGCAATGCACAGGCAGTTTGAGTCTCTCAATGACAGCATGGGATCAATGCACAAGCAGTTGGGGTCTATCGATGACAACATGGGATCAATGCACAAGCAGTTGGAGTCTCTCAATGACAACATGTGCAAGGTGCCATGAGGGACAGCAAACAGGAGCAGGACACGCAAGGGAGATGACAAATGCCATTAGGGAACTCTGCACTGTGATGCAGCAGGAGCATGTCAACCACTGTAGGCGCCATCACCAATTGATGGGCAGGTTGGATGGGTTCAGCAGATCTGTCAATCGGCTCACTACTACAACTGCTTTGGTGTCCCAAAGTGCTGTGGCCATGCAAATGGGGACGGCACATTGCAGTGGATACATTGACCGAGGATTGGTACAAATCACCAATGTTTTGGAGACAATGCAGACAGCCCGGAGTGCTACAAACAGCGAACTGGGTGGTGGGGATAGTGAGGAGCTCTCTAGCCTGAGCAGTCTCACAGCCCCTGTGATGGATCCTAGGCATCACAGTACCAGACACAGTACTGTCTCTGAACCCGCAACAAGAGGTGCCACCGAAACCACCGAGCACTGAAGTCAAGGCAATAAAGATGCTACCAACAGCAACACTTAAAAGTTGACGTGGTGTTCTCATTACTTACAACAGAAATAGTTGTGCGTGATCTCAGCATGTCTTCGTCTGCCCTATGCTGCACTGCTTCTGTCTGCTGGGTGAAGGGGTGGCAAGGGATCGTCATCCTCATCGGAGTCAGGCTCTGTGGGTTCCACTGGTATGCCCATCATTGTTGCGATGTTGTACAACATAGCCCATGAGGCCACGATTTTGCAGGTGTTTTTGGGGCTGTATTGCAGTGGACCACCACTCTTATGCAGGCATCAGAAACGGCTCTTCAGCAGGCCGAAGGTCCTCTCTACAATGCTGCGTGTCATCCTGTGTGCTGCATTGTACCTCCTTTCGCCTGATGTGGCAGGATTCAGATAGGGTGTTAGGATGAAAGACCGCACTGCATATGCACTGTCTCCTAGAATGACAGGAGAGTAAAATGAGTAATTGTTATCTGTGACATCACATAGACATTAAGGCGACATTGTCAACTATTACATTACGAAGTAGGTATCCTTTGCCAAACTCCCTAGCAAGTAGTCTTGTGTGCATTCCACTGTGTCTGAAGATGTAGGAGTCATGGGTATCTGGCCACAAGATCCGTTATAACGTTAGAGGCATTGCTTATGACTTGTATGTTCGTGGAATGTGTGCTCTTTCTCTTCCGATAAACATACTCCGTGGCAGATGGAGGACAGATAGCTACATGTGTCCCATTGATGCAGCCAATGACGTGGGAATTGGGCTATCTGGTAGAAACTGAATATGGTTTGTTGCAAATCCTGTGGGGTGTTGGGGAATCTTATGTGCAGATGGATTTTGCTAAGCATAGTATTAAGGAATGCATTGAAGAAGTGTGAAAGCGCACTCTGTGAGACACCTCCAGCTGCTGCTATGACCCCTTGATAGCTCCCTGAGGCTAAGAGGTGCAGGGAGCATAATGCCTGCACATGAGTGGGTATGCTATTGGTCCTGTGTGTGTTTTGCTGCAGTAGGGGTTGTAGATCAGCTGTCAAGTATCATGGCTGAGTTTAACCTGTACTTATCAAATATTTCCTCCTCTGTCTGGTCAAAAAGAATAATGCGCACTCTGAAAATGCACTCCTGTCTCCTCCCTCTCATCAAATCTGCCAGGATCTTCATCCTCCTCGCCATGACATAGAGTGCAGCCATTGTGGAAAAGAGGCTGAGTCATTCTGGGCATATTTATATATGTTGCACCTGTTTACCACCTGATTTCAATTTGTGGTAAATTGCACGTGAAAAAACCCATTCTGCGAATAATCGCAATTTGCGAATGGTTGATGCATTGCATTGCAAATCGTGTTTTGCGAATCACAGTATGCGATTCGCAATATCTCGTTGCAATTGTAAGGAATCGCTGTTTTAGCGATTCCTTAAAAACGCACTGCGAATGCCTTTCATACATTTCAAAGGCGATTTTGCATTTGCAAACAGTGGAATTTACTGATTCGCACCGTTTGCGAATATAAAATCCTTTGCTACATCTGGCCCTACATCTTGTCTTTACAAGTTCAAAACAGCCCTGATTTGCAAATGGTGGCCAGCTTTTTTGTACCCGGGCCTATGTTCTGTCTTACTCCGACCCTGGTAGTACGTATGTATTTTATGCACAACTAGTTTATTAGTTTATAATTCCAAATAGTATTGGTAATCCATCACAATATTACTCCATGAAGCAGAATGTGAGAGGGTTGCATCCCTGAGGCATTGTTGATTTAAAATTCTTTACTAGGTATTATGAGCTTGAGCCTTAATGCTAAAATAGGTCAAAGTTATTTTACTGTAAAGAGACATCTGTAAAGTGCACGCATGACATCAGCCAACTGACCTTTGGAATCAACTTTTTGTACTGGGTACAAGAGATAGTAGGTCCAGACCTTCTGGGATCTTCTTAGACCACAGACAGCAGGTCCAGTCCTCTTCTGATCTTCTGAAGGTCCATAAAGTGTTCTGAAGTGGGTGCTTTGAGGTGTCACATTTTTGCCTGGTACCTGCTAGTGGATGGGGGTGATTGCTGGGCACTCCCTGACCAATAGGGTAAGGGTTCCCAGAGCTAAACCTGCTCACTCTTTCAGTAGTTCCTGTTTGCAGTACTTTTTGCAGTACTACAAAGAAACCCAAAATGTCATGTGTCAGGGCATTTTTAAGATAGTGGTTTGGGCCTCAGCAATCTGGGCTCTGAGGGCTGGGGGTTTGTATGGGGAATGTACTATGGAAATCCTAGTGTCCTCCTACATCTAAAGTCCACTTTTGAGCAAGCACTGTAATCACAACAAATCCCGAGAAAGAAGTTTCATAGGACAAATGCAGGACCTTTCAGTAACCAGACAGATGATCCACAAGAATTGTCTTGGCACCCTGTTCCTTCCCTTTCAAGTGTATCCCAAGTACTACATCTAGCTCCACAGACCTGTAGGATTTGACAGTGTGGTGTCACAGGATGCCCACAGCCCCAATTCAGAATATTCTGAGGAGTCCAGAGAAGTACTCCCAGCCCTTTCAGGTCAGACTATTGTTTGCTCCTGAGAGGCATTTCACATCATGTCAGCTTTTATTTGAGCCTGAGCAGAGACTGACAACTGCAGAGGTTTATGCTAATTAGCTTTCTGACAGGTCAGGCAGGTAAATGGTAACTTTCTAAATGTTACTTTTCCTTAATACTTATTAAAAACCGACTTCAACATGGAATTGGATTTTTAATAACTATAAAAAATAGTTCTTGAATTATTTTTCCAGCTGAACCTTTTCCAGGGTTGGCAGTATTAGTATTTTAATCTACACCCTTATTATCTTCGAAGGTCAGCTCTCTCTGCCACATTGAAATTAGCTTTTGTGGCCTTGTCACTGTAGGGATATGTGTGCATAAGGAGGTTTCCAACTACGCCTCAAATTGTATTTTGTGAAGTGTTATTACGTATGTTCTGCACACTTGTCTGCATTTGAGTTGTTAACCTTTATTCCAGTGTCCCTCTTGCTGCACCAATTGAATCAGGATACTTAAGTGGACATAGACTGATATTCCACAACTCACTCACAAACAGCATGTTAGGCGTTTTTCACTTTCCCTGTCTTCTCTAATCACACAGGGCAATTGGGTCTATTTCCAGCACTCCTGCTACTCGGCTTATTTCCTGCCCTCCTATGGCTGATTCGATTTCACCATTACAAAATGGCCGCCTCTTTCTTCCACATTATCGGTGTCTACTTGGGACGTTAAGTCAGCATAGTCCACCCTTCTTTTCGCTGACACGTTTTTCACATCCAATACGTGCGGGGCGCTTAGACCCCAGACGCGTTCTTTTCTAACAACAGACGAACCGAGCACTGCCAATAAGGTATATCGCTTTTCTACTAGCGTTTCAGACTCTAAGTTTGGTTTACTTTCACCATTACAAAATGGCCGCTTCTATCTTCCACAATATCGGCGTCTACTTGGGACGGTATAGTCAACATAGTCCTCCCTCTGTTTCGCTGACACGAATTTCACATCTAATACGTACGGGGCGCTTAGACCCCAGACGCGTTCTTTTCGAATAATAGACGAACCGAGCACTGCCAACAAGGTAAATCGCTTTTCTACTAGCGTTTTAGATTCTTAGGTTGGTTTACTTGTCCCCTCTTGGTTCGCGCTCACCACTTCTGCGCTTTCTCTCCTTTACGGACCTCAGGCATTTTCATCACCCCCTTTTTCTTAAACCGCTACCCGGTAACTCACACCTGACTGTGTGCAGCTCCGTGTAGTCACTTCTAGGACGTTCTATGTTTATGCCATCTTAAATGGACACTAACTATGGGACCCAAGCTGTTTAACCTTTATGGCAGATTTTACTAAAGTCTGTACAACTGGATCTCCGGTAGCTCTGTCCAATTAGCTCCGGACACCCTGGGTCAACAATAAACGCACGCCATTGTTCCCCGCCCTTTTTTCCTTAATTACACATCCTAGTTCCATGGCGAACCTTTACCGCCTATATACTTACCCTTTTTTTGGCTATGTCCAACTGTGCATTTCTTTAGATAACTAGCACTACCTCTGACTCAGTTATCAGCGCTTAGTACTCGCAACAACCTTCTACCAGGCCCCTGTTTCCCTCCCTTTTTTTGGTGCCTTTGGAGTTATCCTGCCATGGAGTTTCTCTGCATGAAGTATACGTGTATACCTTCTCTGTATACTCCACCTTAGACTGCTTCATTTTTTAGGTACTCGTTTGGAGGCTTATCAGGGCTTCCTTGCCTTCTTCTTCGACTACTGGATGAACACATACTCTACTTGCCTGATCCAGTACACTCTTTCAACCTACCTACATACCAACTACGGTCGTACTTTCCTTGGTCGGACTGGCCCAGGTATGATTTTAAGAGCAGTGACTCATACCGTGTTTCACTACACACCGCGCTACACAGCACTTTCTTCTCTCATCAGTATTAGAAACCTAGGTGGAACCCTTCCTTCCTTCTTAGCATCCACGGTTTTAAGTCCACTATATAGCACCCGGGCTTTTTTGGTCTACATTTTCAATACCTATCCTTTGGAACTTCCTATGCTTCTTAACTTTCACGGGATGATTTTGGATGTCCAATTCACTTTCTTCTCTTTCCTCTCTCACCTCGTAACCGATAGTAGACACATATGAGCACATAGTCTGCCATGCCAATCACTTTCTTTTCACTAACGTGTGCATGTTCACACATTTTAAGATAAGCGGATCACGGGCATAATCCATTTCTTTAATTTGCATATACGTAAAGTACTATAAGACACTTAGTATTGATTATTGTTTTGCAGCCTTGATAAAGTCACTGTTGTGACGAAACACGTGTTGGCTGTTCTTCTGCAAAAATAAAAACTCACCTATGACAAACGCTGTCTTAAGGATTAAAGACTTTGATCAACACCAACTTGGAATCAGTGCTTTCTTCTCCGCTTCTGGATCTACATTACCAGGGACACATTCTCCCATTGATCTTACTGGACTGTACTCCTCTGAGTGCCTGGTCAATCTGTAGCACTGTAGGGATATGTTAATATTACTTTTCTGTATGTCTCATTTCTAAATACCAAACACCCTACGTTGTGAGATACAAGGCTAACATTGGAGGTGTCTTACTAACATTTAAAAGGGAGGTTTTTACCTGTGAAAAAGGTTATTTTAGCAGGTTGCATTGCATGTTTTACACTGCAGCATTCAGGCTACATAGGGTAGGCCTGAAGCCATGTTTTCTTTCATCCCATTAGTGGATGGCACAATGTTGCAGTCCACAGGTGACAGTTAACCTCTCGTGCCATGGGTGTACATCTGCACCATGTACTATAGCCCAAGGATACTCAAAGTACGGCCCAGGGGCCGCATGCAGCCCTCCTGACCTTTAATTTGCTGCCCCCACGTGAACAGCAACACCTGGCTGCTGTTCACTTGACAAAGCAGAAAAATTCAGAAAGCTGTGAAATTAAATACTTTATTTACACATTAACTAAGAGGCCTAGACAACTTATCTTTAGGAACACATTTAGTTTTAAAGATATCTTGCACTAGACATGTAAGAACATGATAAACTGTTAGCAAACTTCAAAAAAGTGTTTGAATGCATGAGCGTTTTACCTTACTTTGCGCCCCCCTTGTGTCCACCTTCCATCACCCCCTTCTCTCGACCTACTGGCATCAGTGCGGCCCTCGGGCATGCCACAGACAGTGTTTTGTGGCCCTCGGGGAAATGTTTGCGAGTACCCTTGCTATAGCCCTATAGAAAAGTTAAGTATGCCAATCAAAAATTTGCCAATTTCTCTATGTTTTGGAAATCAGGGTACATACATAGGGCACTGGCAGCAGTGCCCCAGTGGGCAGAGTCTTAAAACTAGCAAGTAGGGTCCATCGAAATGTGAATAATTGGGTGTGACCATGCAGAAAAGGCAGAATTTCTACACAAATCATGCAAGAAAGTCAGACACACAGTCTCCTGCATTTGACACTAGCTTCACACCCATGACGCCAAAGGAGAAATTTCCGTCCACCCATTCCAGAAAGCTCAACTGGATATAATGTTATTTCATTGTTATTACATGAATGACATGATGAGTGCTTTGGAGTGCCTCAGCTTTCAAACAGTTCATAATAAGCAGCTGTCTGGTATCCATTGGGCTGGCGATCAGCTTCTTCGCAAACTCCATCTATATGAGGTCAGATGATGGTGAGTCATTGAATCAAACAATTATCCTGAAGCAGTTCAAAGTGTGAGCCATACGAAAGGAAATCTAATGCATGTCCTTCACACCCTGGGAAACAGAAAGAAATACAGGAGTTGTTTCCTGCATCCCATTTAGCCCATATAAGCACTCTTTCTAACATGAAGAAGGCAGATATACATCATCTGTAAGTGAAATTGCCTGTTTTTGGTTTAGACAGTGACACTGCAATAGCCTGGATTGCACCAAGGCAAATGACGTACCAATTACATGTCAGTAGCGGTGAAAGGCTTGTGGGAAAAACACTGAGTGGCGCCAGCACTATCTTGGGGATGGACACATCAATTATGTGTTATAGCACTGATCCTAAGCCAAGAATATATTATGAGCTGAGATCTATTGGAAGTGGCAATGTACTGATTTTGTGCTTTAAGAGATGTGAAACCACAAACGAGCTGCACTATCCACAGCGATGATCATCTCCCTCTCAGGAGCAACAATTATAGTGCAGAGCATCTGCCTCTGAGACCTAAATGAAGCATCTAGTAGCATGACCATGTAGCTTCTTGGGCAAAAGGTAGAGTCAAGAACCCACAGCCAGGAGCGGCTCACGTGGCTGGGACTGGGCGGGGCAGAGGGTGTGGGGGGTGCACTTAGGGCGCAGGAGAAAATTAAATAAAAAATAATGTAAAAATAAAACCACTGCTTTGCTCCTGCGCCACTCCTCTCCCGTTGTGGCTGCAGGCACAGCCTCCCAGCCTGTCCTGCGCCAATCCTGACGCTGCTCAGAGCAGCATCCGCTCCCAGGCAGACTGGGAGCCTGTGCTCTGTGCACATGTGTGTTTGGCCGTCCCGAGATGGCTGGACAAACACACATGTGCTCTGAGGGGAGTGCACAGTGCACTCCCCTCAGCTCGTCACCCCCAATGCCCCGCCCCTTTCACATGGAGTTTATTATCCTTTCCATGTAAAAGGATTTGCAGTGGTTGCTGTTGGCGGAGGTGATGCTCCTCCGCCCATACGGAGGAGCCGTGCCTGTCCATAGCCTTTCTCATGGGGGAATGCTCAATGTCCCCAAGCACGTCACTTGTACATAGCAATATGACCTTTTCTAAACTATGTGAATTGTCACAAGAGAGACACTAGAGCTGGGATTTTGCAGCAGTAAAATCCATGGAAATAATTTTTCTGATGGTAAGATTGAATATTTGAAGGTCTCTGGTGTTAGTGAGAGCCTTCTGCCAGCACTGAAAGTGCTGTGGTGGTGTAAAGAGAGGGCCTGTCAGTTAATATACTCTAATGTGCTATTGATGGAATCTCAACTAAGAATACACACAGCTGGTTGTATGACGGAACAACGCATTCCATTGCAACTCATGCCATTACCACGCATGAGTTACAATGGGAATACAATTACCAGGTGTAACCTTTGCAATGCATTTTTTACAATAAGTATGCCTTTAGCACGAATGCCTTTATTGCAAATTTGGTTGTAAAAGCATCAATGTTAAAGCCATACGCGTGGTAAATGTTTTCCCTGAGCCCCTGCCCTGAGCTCTGAAACAGGACCCCAGCACAACGCCTCCCTCGGTCCCCAGCCCTTCTAAAAAATACCCTTCTCTGAGCCCTTAAACCGGACCCTTGCGCACCCCGCCGCCCACTGCCCTTCTAAAAAATACCCGACCCCTCCCCTGAGCCCTAAAATTGCAACATAGCGCAAACCCTCCCATCCCCAGACCTTCCAAAATTACCCAACCCCTGCCGTGAGCCCTAAAACAGGACCCCAGTGTGACACCCCCAGTCCTCACCCGCCCCCTGCCCTGAACCGTAAAACCGGACCCCTGTGTGCCCACTTCCCCCTGCTTGGGCCCTAAAACTTTCACCCCCTCCGCAATCCCTAAAACCGCACCTTCCCACCCTAAGCCCTAAAACTGTAAAAAAAAAAAACACCCACACCCCTAAAACGGTACCCCCTAACCCCTGCCATAGAACTGTACTCCTCTCCCCTTACCTCACTCACCACTATGAAGAGTCATCTCTTCTGAAGCGCGGCTCAGGTCAACGCCGATAGCCTTTACCACGCCAGTGGCCTTACAACTAGTACAAGGCATATGCCCTTAACATTCATGCTTTTATAACGAAATTAGTTGTAAAGGCATGCGTGGTAAAGGCATATGCGTTGTTAAAAATTGCATGATAAAGGCAATGAGTGGTAACGGTGCATGTGTGGTAACGCATTTGTGGTAAAGGCTATGAGTGCTAACAGCCGTGTCGTAATGGCTGTTTCCCCACACAGCTAGGTCTGTGATAGGTTGTTTGAAGATAAATGCTTTTAAAAATATTTTATTTCTCGAAGTGCTAAGACTAAGGGAGACATGCAACCCTTTAGTTACAAAATATCTTCCTCCCTTACTGCTGTTAGACCTGTCAGCCTCAGGTTAGTATTCCATCAAAATGTTGCCATTACCCCCCACATTTTGCTAAATTTTATTTTTGCTGGCCTTAGGACTACTTCTACCTAGTTCTAAAATGCTTGTGTTCTTACACTAAACATGGTAAAATTGGCTTACACCTGATTGGCATATTTAATTTATTTATAATCCATTGCAGAGCTATAACCCATATACACAGGGCCTGCAAATTAAATGCTATTAGTGGGCCTGTAGCACTTATTGTGCCATCCACGTAAGTAGCCTATTAAAATGTGCCCAGGTCTGTCATTGCAGCCTGAATGCAGCTTTAAACTGTCAGTTAGACTTGGCAATATAACCCTCTTTTCGAGTCCTAAACTTCCCTTTTATTGCATATATGTCATCCCTGAGGTAGGTATTGTGTCGCGTGCACTATAATTAAGAGTTTGGGCATATACTTTTATGTTTTACATGTCTTGGTAATCAACAACTCATAAATTAGTTTTTCACTACTGTGAGGCCTACCTATCCCATAGGATAACGTTTGGTTGCCTTATAACATTTAATAAGTGCTAACTTTTGTTTGGGAACGGGTGAGCAGTTCATGTTTGGTATCTATGGATTTGTGATTATAAATCCTCTTTAATGGAAAAGTCAGATTTTAAACTACAATGTTGAAAATGCCATGTTTAGAAAGTTGGCATTTTCCTGCTCTTGCTATTAGGTGCCTGCAGCCTGTCCTAGATCACATGACTGGGTTTAGTTGGCAGTTGAACTTTAATTCCTCCCAGACAGTCACACAATAGAGGGATTAGGCATGCTTGAATAGGCCATCAACTGGCAGGATGGGGAGCAGAGCTGGGCACAGCCCCACCTATACCTTCACACAAAGGACATGTCACCCCTACATTTTCCCTGCAGCCAGTTTGCAGCCAGGGCAGGGGAGTCAGGAAACTTCAAGCCCTTCAAGGAAGTTACCAGGTATTAAGAAGAGACCCACAGATCTACTTTTCAGTTCACCCTCTGGACCTGCAGATGGACTCTCATAGAACTGTGTGATGATGTGGCCTGCTGTGTACTCCACAAGACTGTTCTGCTGCACATGGAAGGACGGTGTTGCTGCCTAGAGCCTGCCTTGAACCCTTAGATGCCTGCACTGCTCCTTGGAGCCTGCTAAATCACTTGAACCCAGAACTACCAAAGTGACTCCAAAGGCTAGTGTGCTACCTCCTGATCACAGCCTCAGTGACATAAAAGGCTCCAATCATCTTGAACCCGCACCTGGACCCAGTCTGAGTGAGTCCTAACCTTCCTCAAGTGGTGCACCTCCAGTCCTGGACCCTTGGTTGTGGTGTTAGCTGTGTCCAAATTGACAAAATCCAAAACTTGGATCTTCAAAAATGTTTTAATAAAAAGTGCTTTGAGAACTAAGGGAAGACCAGGGCCAACCTGCTTGTCTATCTGCCCAAGGTGCATCGCCGGTCATCCTGACTTTACAGAAGCTCCTGCTACGTTCTTCTCCACAGCAGAAAATCCTATTCAATGATCCTTCACCAAAGGGGTATCTGGCCTCCTGGAACATTCACCGGCTACAACCTCCTGCCTCGTCCCACTAGAGATTTTCAACTTCCACTAAAGAGACCAGGTGCAAATGTAGACATCTAGAAATCTTCTCTGCAATTTCGTCCGGGCTCCTCCTCGGACACCTCCTGCAGCCTTGCCCCACTAAACTTTACCTTCTGAAACCATTTTTCTTTGAAATTCTGAAGGTAAGCTCCGACCTGACCCAATCCAATTCCTGTACATTGAACCAAGCTCCATCACGGTCGGCCATATATTTCATCTTTGCCCAGGTCTCACATGACTGGATATCTGCAGTTGGCGATTTGATCATTTAGGAGATAGATTTCACTTTAAAGTTTAAAGATTCATAATTCTGGTTCTATTAATTAGATTTTGATCATTTTCGTGTCAGATAAATGATTAAAATGTATCTATTTTTTCTAAATTAATGTGGGATTTTTATTGTGTTGTGTTTTCACTTTAAGCCTGACTGCTTTTGTGCCAAGTTACCAAGGGTTAAGCACATGGTAATCTAGTGATTTTTGTGGTTCATTGTGACAGGAAGTGTGGCTGTTGCTTGAACAGGGGTCACCCTCCCCATTCAACCAGCAACCAATTTTCTCACAACTGCCCACTGAGAATTGCTGGCATCCTCTAATACAAAGTCTGACAGTCTTCATGACTGGTTCTGGTAATGTCCCATAAATAAAAGAGCAGCACTGATTAGAGGTGTTGGAACTGTTCGGTAAAAGTATGAAAGCTTTGATGAGCTGCTGGCTCTGTCCATTTAAAAGTATGGAATCCCTGCTGGGAAATGCTGATATTATCTCCTTAAAGGCATGAGAGATCTATTAAGGGGTGCTGAGGTTTTCCCAATCAAAGTATTGGGGCACCCCTGAGAGATGGTGGTACTCTCCTATTGAAAGTATGACCACTTTGTAGAGACATAGTGGTTCTGCCCCTTTACTGGTATGACAGCTCTGATAAGAGAGGCTTTGGTTACATGATGGGTTGCTGGAGTCTATTTCACCCAGGCCACCTATTATCTTCTTGTCACCAGGACATATTTGAATCTTTATGCTAATGATCAGGAATTAATGCTATTACTTACTTTGTAAACACATATGTGTATCATTTACTGGGTTGTGATCCTCCTGAACCACAAGAATGTTACCAGCGACACAACCCAAAAAAATGATACATTAAATACACAATTTTATAAAGTTGTAAAAATATGAACTTTATACAGGTAAGCAGGTGGCATTATCACCTCATACACCAATTGCAGATGTCAAGCCCACCGTGGCTGCGCTATTTCTATAAGAATATGAGTAGTGTGATTGTAGGGAGCAGTGTGTAAAAGATAACAGCTACAATTCTAAGAGCAATTGGGGGAGTGGGAGCAGAAAATATATTAAATAATCTATGTGCAAAATTAAATAGCTGCAATATACTTAGAATTCGTTGGATTCAATTGTGTGGTGCATGGACTGTGGAATATGGAGTCTTTACTATGTGATAGACAGCAGTAGGCATATATGTGACTGTACAGGACCCACTTTTTCTGACCCACTTTAACTTCCCAAGGTTTCTAGAGCTCTGCTGTGAATCTCACTGTCTCACTTGCAGATGTTTAGAGTGATAAACACCAGTGATGGCCTTTTAGCAAGCGGTCCACTGCTCTGCAGCTGGAGCTGGTTCCACAAAAACACTTGTGAACACACTGGTGCATTCATGTGGGCTCAGCTAGTGGGGCTACTGTTTACTCAGCCTGGTAGTGGCACACAGGTAGCCTTTGACAGATGGGACCTTTAATAAATTGATTATGGCCTATTATGGCCTATTAAGCCTCATCATTTCATTGTCATCTAAAAAATATATATTCTCATTTCTTTTTTACTATCATGTGAGTCTGTAGTACTTCACTGGGGTGCTTTACGGTATTCACACTGTGGATGAAAACTGTGCCATAAAATCAACTTTGCATTGCCTCTCCCGAGAGAAAACAATTATCGTCGGTTTCTACAGATTTAAAAGGTCACAAGGGCAAGTATCACATCAATTTAGTCATGTTTGTACCCCTTTGTATACTTTGGGTATTGGAGTATTGAGTCAGCCCCGAGTGAGATTCATACTTTGAACTACCCTGCTGGTCCAAGATAATTATTTTGCAGGTCGGCAGGCAGAGCAAAGTCTCTGTAGGCAATGGGCCCATTTGCAAAGGATTAGCATGGTCCTGGACTGGGTACAGGGTGTGGGAGAAATCAGCATTGACTAAATAATCCACACCTCCTTGAAGGCCTGGGCATGCTCTTTCTCAGAGAAACAAGAGAAAGAAGCAAGACCCTTGACAACACTCACTATTGGGGTCCCTTTTTGGTGTTTTGGAGGGAATGGACAACCCTGATGTATCAGTTTGTGGTGAAACTAAAGGCTCTGGAGGAGTTGTGACTGACAAAAATTGAATCAACACTTTGAAAAATGCTAACATTCTGTGCAGGGTGGATTATGGGTGCAGAGATGATGTGGTGTCTTCAGATCGGACAGACACGCCCACCTTCTTGAACTCTACACCTCCGATTGCAAACCCCTACATAACAGAAATACTCAGAGAACATTCTAGCCCCAGGCAAGACCACACTTGAAGAAGAAGACGGTCCTGTTGAAAAACAAGACTCCCAACTCTTGCCGAAGACAAGAAAAGAATCAAGGATGTTGGACTCTTGCTGAGAAGGGAAGAGATGAATCAATGGCACCCTAAGTCCTACTGTAAGAAGACAACGGAAGGTTTTATTGTTCCTTTTGGCGCACAAGGACTGGAACTTGATCCAGGGCCAGAAGCACTTGTACCCTCACTCATACTGGGGAGACAGCAGAGTGTGGATTAGCTGGGGACACTGGAGAAGAGGGTTTCACCTGGAGCTTTGGACCTCAGGAGGGTACCCTCTAGATGCTCCACCCAACTCCTGGTGGACAAACAGGTTTCCTGCAAGTGGTCAGAAGTTCTGGGGAGTTGCGGGTAGGGAGTGCAGAGGATGGTGGAGAAATTTGCATTGGCTAATTAACCTACGCTCACTGACAAGCCATGGCACGGCTTGCCATTAGGGATGCCTCAGCCAGAGGGTTCCAGCGTACATTTACGGGGTTTCCTAATGGAGCCTTTTATCAGTGCGCAACCCCTCCTGGTTGTGAGGCCCTTTAGAGGGTGCCACTTAAGAAGTATTAGTATTTATAAGTGGGCTTAGTAAAGTACAATCCCTTTTCATAAAGGGAAGCACTGGTTAAAAAAAGAGTTTTTGAGTGTAGTTTATTGAGTTTCTGAGTTCTCAGACTCTAGCCCAGCACTTCCCCTGAATACGTTTGGACTGATACGCCTTGCTACCCTGAGAATCAAGTGCTAAAAAGGGTATTTGATTCGGGGTTTGGGCGGACCACAATACAGGGGTTCCAGGACACCAGTGGCAAAAGGCCCCAGTTGTTACCATTGAGACCCAATACCTTCTGTTTGCTCTGGGACACTCTGATTCCTTACATATACTATCAAATGTCAGTGTATGGTGTGCCCTGATCCTGGTCTTGTTTTAGGGTACCCTAGATAAGTACTGGGGATATTAGACAGTTTTTGGAGTTTTGAAGTCAACTCTTAGGTTGACCACCATTAGAGAACTCTGATCTGTAGCAGATCAAATGCCTCAAACTCTAACCTGAATTCTAACACAGGACTCCTCCCTACCTGGGTTGGATCAAAGGGCACCAGAGAGTGTATGTTGTATTTCCAGGACACATGTTGCAATAGTGGCCCTTTTACAAAACACAGCACAGAGCTTGTATAGAGCTCTGTTGCATTATTGAGACTTTGCAGTTCTATTGGGTTTAAATACATTCACACCTTGTGTTTTTTTGGTGTTTGTTTGAGGGGGTCATTTGCAGTGTGAGTGAGGGTAGGATGTTGGTCTCTTATACATGTTTGGTTCTATGTGTGTTGTGATGGGCATTGTTGTTTTGTGTGTGTAGCTCATGTTCTTTAATTATGAAACCTCGCTAGGCCCTACAGATACGGTGGCTTCGCGCTGGAATGCGGGCCGGAACATGGGTGCAACTAGTGACACCCGTGGAGCTCTGTCGACTGCAACAGTGCATAACATACTCTATCTCCTTGACCCCTGCAGGTGTCAGTGGCGCATACTTGCTTTCTACGAGTACATCGCCTGGTACGAGACAGACTGTCCTACACACCCAAGCTTCCCCTGATTGGCCTTGCCAGATTTCCCAATTTCCTATCCCAGGTGGATCTGTCTGCTTGGATGGGGGACTCGTTTCTTACGATCAGTGATTTCTTCAATGAGGGCCAACTCCTTCCCTTTAAACAGTTAATGGCAGATTACACAATTCCCCTGGGTCACTTTCTTACATACCGACAACTCTGGAACACTTGTCATACTCTCTGGGATACATCACTGGCAGAACCAAACACCCATCCGGTCTTACACTCCATACTCAGGATGGGCGCGGGCGCCACCTCATCACCTGGCTTTATAACGCAGTCTGAGAACTACTTGATATCCCTCTCACCGTGTTAAGGAATAGATGGGAAGATGACTCTGGGCGACCCTTACATGATAGGGAATGGGAGCAGGCTTTAGAGCACCCACAGCAGGTATCACTCAACTCTCTCTTAAAAACATTCAGGCCCATATTTATACTCTTTTTGCAACCCATTTGCGTGGCTTTTTGACACAAAAGCGTCACAAACTTACAAAATACAATTGTATTTTGTAAGTTTGCGCCGCTTTTGCGTCAGAAAATGACGCAAATGAGACGCTAAAAAAGTATAAATATGGGCCTCAGTTTTTCGTACTGCATAGAGCATACCTCACCCCCACCCATGTAAACCGCTATTACCCAGATGGGCAGGCTAGCTTCCCCCGCTGTCACAACCTGAACGCTGACCTTACACACACTTTGTGGTCTTGCCTGTCACTCCGCAACTACTGGTGCACCGTACACACTATATTGCAAGAGACCACAGAACACAGAACTTACGGACCTACACATATGGGAAGCGTGTGCCCTGGGCATTCTTCAGGTGGTGAAAGAGACAAAGAGGAGCAGATTTAAGAGCCCCTATAGCTCCACCTTAGCGACTCCATAGCATCATTTTTTTTACGTTAAGACGGCGCTAAAGTGGCATTTTCCCCACGCCATATTTACAAAGTGGTGCAATATATGCGTTGCGCCACTTTGTAAACTCTTGCATCACATTATGCCTGCACCAGGCATAATGTATGCAAGGGGGGGTACCGGCGCTAGGAGACCAGAAAAAATGGTGCAGTGAAATTTAACAGATTTCATTGCACCATTTTTGGCATCATTTTTAATGCCTGCTCAGAGAAGGCATTAAATATACGCTCCCATAAAAAACCTATTGGCCTCCTTGAACTTTGCTACACTAGCGTCAAAATTTTAGCAAAGCTCCACAATTGCGTAAATTTTTTTTACACTATTGTGCTAACGACTGCCATAGAGTGCCATATTCTAAATATGGCGCAACCATGGTGTCGTTAGGCACTGGTGGGGGGCACAGAAAAAGTGACGCATCAGCTCTGATGCGCCACTGTTTCTTAAATATGGGCCTAAGTGTTTTCATCCTATCATAACAGGACCAAGATCTTTTTGAATAAAGGTCTAGAAAATGTTAGTATAAACTCAGGGACAAGGAGTAGAGCCTGTCATCAGAATCAGGTGGCCTAACTTGGGGGATAGATTACGACATGCCTGATGAAGGTCTCTAACCTGAATTTTTACCACAAAATAGAAGCCGTAACTCAAATGTAGAAATCCCAGTAATGCTATAAATTGAATTAAAAAGCCACAATGAGCACAGGTCAAAGCTGTGGCCAACAGGGGAACTGGCCAGTGGAAGAGACCTGTGGGAATCCATAGAGCTTGTACCTGGAGCGACCCTAATGCTAGAGACATACTGACGGCTGTCTCGCATAGTACAGCACCACAAGAGGCACTCCCTGGCTGCTCACAGAGCATTGAAGAGATTAGGGTGTAGGGAGGTGAAGTAAAGTATTCTGGCTTTAGAGCATCCACAGCAGGTATCACTGAACAACCTCTTCAAAAAAATTACGTTTTTCATACTGCATAGAGCATACCTCACCCCCACCCAAAAAAACCACTATTACCGAGATGGGCAGGCTAGCTTCCCCCGCTGTGATGACCTGAACGCAGACCTTACACAGATTTTGTGGTCTTGCCTGTCACTCCACAACTACTGGTGCATTGTACACACAATATTGCAAGAGATCCCAGAACGTACAGACCTACACACATGGGAAGCGTGTGCCCTGTGTATCTTTAGGTGGTGAAAGAGACACAGAGGGGCAGATTAAGAGCCCGATAGCTCCACTTTAGTGCGCCATAGCATATTTTTTTTGTGCTAAGCCAGCGCTAAAGTGGCATTTTCCCCGCCCCCTATTTACAAAGTGGCGCAACTCATGCATTGCGCCACTTTTCAAACCCTGGTGCCACAGTATACCAGGCATAATGTATGCAAGGGGGCGTTCCCCTATTAGAGGGGGGCCGAAAAAATGGCACAAGGAATTCTTGCATCATTTTTTTTGGCACTTTTTAAAACCTGCTCCGTGTCCTGCACACACATGGTGGCAAGGGGACACTAAGGGGCGCGAGGAAAGTGGAACTGCATTAGGTGCAGTGAAACTTTTCTTAAATCTGCCCCAGAGTGTGTACTCATTTCGCAGCCCTAGTGTCTCTTCTCGCCAAACGTAATATCACACGTCACTGGTACTCCCCAAGGCCCCCACCGATTAAGGCTTAGTATGGGGCAATGAGTCAGTGGGGGACTGCAGAGGAAGAAGCCCTCTCTACCCAATCGGCCACTCTCCTACTGGAATTCCAACAGAAGGAGCAAAATGATGACGTGAGCTTTCCCCATTTTACACATCACTTGCGGTTCTCATGCAGCTATGGACTTCCGATACTCTATTCCCACCCCCCGACCTGCGTTCCCCTTCACATCCTCCCCCCCATCCTCAACACCTTCTACCCTACAACCTTGGCCCTCAGATACCCTCTTCAGATTGCGTCCCCGCCCTCTTTGAACTGGTCTCATATTTCTATGAATTGCTCTTAGTGTGTTGCCAACACTTGTGTCTTGCTCTCTGACCCCTCACCCTTAGTTGCTCTGCCCCACCCCTAGTTTATAGCACAGCAGGCAGACACACTTCACATCTCCTTGACCAGGTGCACAATGCTTCACAACCCTCCTGTTTGTAACACACCTTCCAATACCACCTCTCTTTGTGCATCATGTTGTGAAGTTGTTTACTTTATACGTAGACTTTGAAAAAGGCAATGATATGGATTGTGATGTAGAACCTTATCATCTCAGCGCTGTTCCATCTGCTTTAAAAACAAACAAAACTATTTCTAAAAAAAATGAAACCTAGCTAGGCCCTAACATGCAAATCCAGAGTGAATCAACTATAGTATAATGTAGGAGATTATATATAAATTGCTCGAGGACGCAGTCAAGGGTAATAGTGTGAAAAGAGTGTTTTTTAAATCTGGTTTCAGTCGCGTCAGTACTGGGAATGCATTGGGTTTCCACTGCAAGGTGCAATGATCGAGAATCTGGCGTTGCTGAAATAAATGGTGACGCTTCTACATGGTAAAGGGAAGAGTAAACGAAGTTATGATTTATGTCATGTGTCACGTGTGTCAATCTGTAATTTTCTGGGAAAAGCGGTAACAATTCTTTCCATAAATACAGTTCCCGCTGGAGGATTCCCTGGCAGAAAATGTACTATCACTGCTTCCGAGATGTAGGAGCAAACACAGGCTTTTCAAGGGGGGATTCTCTGTGAAAAAGGGGTGCACACTTCAAAGTTTTCAAGCTGTAACCAGGCTGGAGACAATTTACAAACAACTGATGGAATATGACGCGTTTTTATAGGAATGAATCGGTGGCATTGTATTGTAGAACTTTTCTTTATGTCTGTTGTAGGCCATGAAGTGTATTTTCTTCTTTAAAAAAGTGTGTTATTCAAGGGGCCAAGATTTTCAAGGCCCTAGCTCCACTGAGCGTCAATTTTTGCGACGCTATGGTGGCACTAACCACTTTTTGTGGCTTAACGTCACCTTGTAAATATAGACCTGCAGCAGAGGGGTGTGCAATGCGTGTTGCAGTGGGTGTTCCACCGCAAACCCATTGCTTTCGACACTGCTCTGGATTTACAAGAAGGCGTTAATCTGACGCTCTCCAGGAGTGGCCTTAGCATGGCTCAACGAGGAAGAATACTTTTATTCCTCCTCGTTTTTTGCTTTTTCTATGTTTGCTGCATTCTGCAGCACTGTGTAGGAAGGGACATCTTCCTGCACATAAATAATCACACCCCTCAATGCAGACATCCTTGCTCTATGGTGCAAGGATGCCTGCATTGGTGCAGACTGCTTAGTTTAGCACTGGCACAGGGGGAAACGCAGGGGTGCGCCGTATTATTGTAAATATGGTGCATCCCTGCATTTCAAAACTGGCACAGCATGGCTCTGCTAGTTTTGGCGCAGCACTGTGCTGCACTAGTTTCTTGTAAATCTGGACCAAAGTTTTCTAAATGATAAAATTACAATGAAGTGGACTTTGATCTCAGTTACGAGGAGTGGGTAATTATTATAATTTAATTGAGGATGCTGTCACGCTTGCAAGCTGGGTTGACCCTGGAGTGTCTGATACACAAGAATTCACATTTATACGCAGTACACGATAAAGTTGTTGAGTTCGCTACAATTAAGCAGGAGCACTGATCTTCATTCACAGCTCCTAGAAACACCTCCAATCAGACAGTGGGAGGTATGGCTCAAGTCGAGGGTGGGGGTGGTGTTTCTCTCTGTTTCTGGAAAGAGGACTCTGTATCTCTTAGCCCGAGGCTGAGAGATACTACCTCGTGCCCCCAGCCCTGCAGTTGCTTACATTTGCAAACATTATAATCGTTTAACCTGGCCACTGCATGTTTGCAAACCCCCCATCCCATTGGCAGCATCCATTTTATTCACGAGAATGGGCCATAAAGGGGTTATGTTGTAATCTCTTCACTGTTAACTGTTCTGTTGCTAACTTTAAATGTGATGAACACTTGTGCTTTGAAGGTGGATAAAGAACACCAAGTGGTAACAAAGGTGCATTAACAGACAGCTTTCTGTTGATCAAACCACACTTAATATATTTAGGGCCTCATTTACAAAAAACTGGCACGTCAGAATCGATGCGCCTGTTTTCTTGAGCCAGTCTGGAACCCCCTAACGATGCCACTGTAGCGCTGTATTTATGATACAGCGCTCCATGGAGCACATTTCCACAGATGCGTCAGAAATTCTGACGCATCTGTGGCGTCAAATCTATGCATTGGTAGACTAGCATCAAAAAATTATGCTAGTCCAGCAATGCGAGAGGATGTCTAATGCTAAAAAGCATGGTGGGAGGCAGGAGACCCTTTGTGCATTTGTGGAAAGAGTTGATGACCAGTCTCGGGGCAGAGGGCCGTGTACCTGGGGCTAGCATATCTAGGCTCATGCACGCCACTTTGTGGTAGCTATGTGTGGCCATCTTCTATAAGGAGTCCGGACACTCAGAGGATCATACTTTTCATCCGTTTCATCATTAAAACATCCACATCCGGTCTATTTGAGCTTCATGAGCTATCTCAAGAACTCTAAGCTGTCTCCAAATTGAGCTAGTGTGCGATGGTGTAAATCTCAATAAGGCTGTCTTAAAACTACCTGGCTCATCAGAATAACAATAAAAGCAGGCCTCTTTCAGGGGAAAACGTGGAAATACAGGGCCGGCTTTAGCGCAGATGGCGCCCTGTGCGACAATCTTTTTTGGCACCCCATGACCGTCTCCTCAGATTCCCTCACTACCACCTGGCAAAAGGGGCCCTCATCTCTCCATAGCCCCTCTCTCACATACATATAATTTTTTTTAAAGGGCTGGTGAAGGCTGGCTTTACTAATCCACTCAGCTAGCCACATAAAATATAGTCCTGTTCTTTGCATCAGGCACATTAACCCTCTCCGCTAATTTATGACGGGTCAAAACTGACACTGGACAAAACGCTGATCTCTCTCTCTCTCTAGCAAGAACATTAATAACAAGTTATCTTGACATTTTAATTGCTTCCTGAAGGCTGGACACACAAGGAGCTTTTCAGCAGGTGCCTTTAAATCGCAAGTTCCATAAGTTTATTGCTAAACACAGCGCCCCCCCGAGGTTAGCACCTGGTGTGGCCACACTGCTCACACCGCCCTAAAGCCGGCCCTGTGGATATATTCCTTATATAGGGCATCACTGCGAGCTTGTCCCGACCACAAACACACAAGGCGTGATTTTCCAAGACATTTGCGAGTCCAGACTCCATTTACACGCACAAATGGCTTGATGAAGAAGTGGTGTGGGGGAGACCCAAGAACCCACTGCCTATAATACACAGCCATATCCAAGAAAGTCTATACCTAGAAGATGGTTACCAGACGTGGTAATTTATGGATGGCTTCAACCCATTCTGTAGATCTTGTGACCTAAATATTATACATGGGGTGGCAGAATTGCAGTTTTTCTTCTGAAGCCTCCTACCAATTCAGTGACAAATTAAATGGAGTCTGTCACCCAGACTCCTTTGCAAACCTCAAAATTGGGACAAAAAAACACCATGAACATTTGAGAAACAAGCTCAGGATAGGATCACTCAATGGCACAGCTCAAACTCACTGGTGTGCCTAACACACAAAGGGATGGCCTGCAGGTGGCTAGCCTGGCTACATCGCAAAGAAGGTAGGAAATCAGAGTAGAAGCAATGATTCACCAGCCAGGTAATCACCAATGCAATATCTTACATGATCAGGCACTCAAGAAGCCTAATCAGAACTGTTCTTCTTGCCTGAAAAAATCCAGGATGGGGCTATGGCAACCTACCCTTGCATCACCACTAGACATGGAATGTGATGCCACCCAAACGGAAGCAGATGCCAGGACAGCATCAAGTTCAATACATGCAGAGGATGCGACATTCAAAGCTCCCACAAGGCAATTGCATAAACTAGGAATCCAAGTGGAGTGAACACATTTGCTTGCCCAGAGTGTGCTAACAATTGATAAGAAGATAGGCACGCCCAATATGAAAGGAGACCACTGGATAAACAAATGTAAGGATGAGAGTGCAGCAGCAAGTAGTGCAAGCGATGCTATAATTGACAAATTAACTAAACTACCGGATCTACTACCCAAGCTAATAAAACACTGCAAAACTATTCATGAGAGTAATATGCAATGCAGGAAATTGTCCTCCCGGGCTGAGCACCGGACAATGATGGACAAAGTACCTACCGACAATGGCTGAGTAACAGGATGCAAAGCACTTACGGATCTCCGAACACAAGACTCTACCAGTGGTGAAAGATTAAGCAACATTAATAATAAGGCACAATGGGCCAGATGTACAAAAATGCAATTTTATATTTCTTAAATAGCGACTTCATAGAAATATCTATTTAAGAAATGCAAAATGCTATGTACAGAGATACCGATTTCCTAATAGTGATTCCTACAAAGTAGGGATCGTTATTAGGAAATCGGTATTAAAAAATCCCATTGCATTTTAGTCAGTGTGCCGGTTTGGCATTTCCTAAATAGCGATTTCCTATTTAGGAAATGCAAAACCAGGGATGGCAAACGGCAAAAGGCCCTTATTGGTGTACCCCAAAAATAGGGGTGCACCTGGAGAGCACACATATGGTTAAGGGGCATGTGTGTGCTCTTTCGCAATAAAAAAAAAGCACTTTGGGGTGCTTTTTAGGGTCGAGCCTGCGTTGCATGCGCTCGCGCACGCGTATCGCAGCAAGACGCTTTAGTTATTAGAAAAGGGCTTGGAGCCCTGTTGACGTCACGTCAGTGTGTTTGATTGGTTCCTGGGCTTGCCTAGTAAAATCTGCTTGCTTTCATTAGTGGAAGGCATGCACACGTCATGCCTTTTCCGGAGGTTAGCCCTCCTCCAGCGCAGCGTCCAAGTACAGAAAACATGCGAGGCTCGCTGTTTTCTGTCGGATTGTGGACTACTTTTTTCTCTATTTTCCTAGCGCGATTTCACTTGGCAGAAGTCGAGAGCTTACACAGTTAATTTCACTTTTTTACGTACATAAAAGCACTTTTGCCGATAGATGAAAAGTCGGGTTAGGAGTTTACAACGCGATCAGCTCTAACATGAGCAAACGCAAGACCTGTTGTATTGCAAATGCTCGTTTAAAATTGCACCTGGTTACTACCAACTTTAAGTCAGTTGTAATTGCATTTCCTAAATGCCCAAGTTGCACTTAGGAAATGCTTTATACATCAGAATAGGAATCGCAAATAGGAAATCCCTATTTGTGATTTCCTATTCTGTGAATCACAAATTGTGATTTCTATCCTGTAGAAATCACAATTTGCGATTTCTTAAAGGCCCCCAACAATGGCAGTTCCGTAGATTGTTTAAAGAACGCATCTCCGAGCACTAGTCAGGGAAGTGAGATCAAAGCAAAGGCAATGAAGACCCAGACATAGTTAACGCGACAACAAAAGAAGAAATTACTGAAATCACTCACAAACAGTAAAAAAAGGAATAGATTAAGTCTCAATGGGCAAAAGGAAACACCATCACAACCACCAGTACTGAATAACCTATAGAAGTGTGGATATAATGGAGAAGAAAACAGCCTGGGCAAACTGGAGATCTATCCCATCTTTCAACAAAACATATTGACACATAGCCCATCTAAACAGTTTACACAACTTAAACAAGCTGTAGAATTGGCAGAAGGGAAATCTGCCTTAGCAAGCACTGGAATGTACCAGGGGAAAAGGAACATTTTATTCAGGCAATGCCGCAAATGGTATTCAACGATCAAACAAATATCTATTCACAGGCGGTGTCTTCAATATTAAAGACAGTGTCATGGAGCAATCATGTGACAGCCCGGGAGACAGCATTAGACTTAGACACAAATAGTTCAGGGACACATCACTCTATCTCCCAGTAAAACAATTCAACAAGGGTTGCAGAGTCGTATCAGGGTTCTAAAAGTCCATCAATTGTTTCTCATGTAGAGAATTGTCACAATAACACCACCACTTTCCAGCAAACCATAGTAGATGAGGAGGCAACTTCAGCAGTCGCAAGAGATACACAGCGGGCCATCTCATCTAGTTTGGCTTAGACCGTACAAAAAGAGCAGGACTCTAGACAACACCTTTCGCAGATCAATTACAACGTAAGAACAAGCCGTCAATCACAAAATGCTCAAGATAATGGAGACAAAGAGGGACATTAGCTGGCTCCCACATCAGCAGCTTTAATATTTACTCCAGAATTTAAGACGTGTGGACCTTGGGCTACTCTTAACAGGTCCACTATCATGCATCTTCTACATAACATACCATTGCTCTCTTATCTTATATCAGCGCACCTGGCATCTGTGAAATTTAAGGTCTATCCCAGGATCAGCCAAAGAGAATCCACATTAAAAGAGGGGACTGATAACATTGACATTCAAAACTTCATTGAGGAAATCCAGAAATTGAAAGCATAGGGCATATTCATTAATGAGCCAGCGACCGAAAAATACCCTCACGTCCTATCACAGAGACCTGTGTCAATCAGAGAAAAAATCCATGGGGACCATTCTCAAACCATTATCGAAGCTTGCCTTAGTGAACTCGAAATAGGATCAACTGACCAAAAAGGCACAAAGGTGGGCAATCCAGTACCCACCTTTAAATACATTTCCACATTGGACTACATCTGGGTAAGCAAGGGTTTGCTAAACAGATGCATAATCTATCAGGCCTTACATAGAACTAAGAGTGACCATCATCCCATACCTATAGTGGTCAACATGAGTACAATGACACACAGGAAATATTAACTAGCCAGCTACTCGCTTTCAATCAACGTCGGCCCACTAAAAATAAAAGCTAAATGGGGCCCAGCTAGCATGGTCAAGTACTCAGGTTGGAAATGTGCCTATGTAGACCTGACTTGGGGAAATAAAGCAAACCTGACATAGAAACACTGGGTTTCAATGGTAAAAATGCTCCATGATGCATTAACTACTAAGAGGCAGAGCACATAGCTAATTGGGCAGATAAGAGTGAGGTCATGCCCATTCTCAGAGAACAAAGAGTTCAAGAAGAGCAAACAGAATTGCCATTGTGCAGAGCAAAAATACAGAAGAGAGGAGAACTCTCTCATAGAAAGCAAGATGAAAAAGGCCAGTAAACAACATAAAAAAACAACTTGGATGTTGAAACAGAAACAAATACAGGAGCAATGGAATCACAAATACCCCATGTTGCCACCTAGTAATACCAGGGAATTTCGGGGATACGTCAACAGTCTGACAAACAGGATGTCCAGCAAGAAGGCCAATGAATGGGAAGGGCACATAAAAAAGCTATATGTGGACCCGGATAAAACAAAGACTACCAACAAGAACTTGTTGGTTAATATTCTAGAAGGCTTGAAACATAGTCCAATGGCAGTCTCTGAAGAGAAGACAAGAGGGCAAGATTTAAGAAGGCCCTAGTGTCACCTTGCGCCACATTAGCATCATTTCTTTACACTAATTTGGCATTAGGTTGGCAAAAACGCTGCGAAGGGGCGCAATGATAGCACTGGACACTCTGTAAACCCTTGGGCCCCATTATGCCTGTGTTAGCACGTCTGACCTTATTTGGTTTCTTATCTTTAATTTATAAGGGGACGTGTTAGAGGTTCGATGGACCTTCTGACTACACTTAGAGTGGTTCCAACAATGAACCTCAAATTCAACACAATTTCATCAACAATCCCAATAAAGAACATCAAATATCTTTGGAGTCAGTAATCTTCACACACCATGACCCATTTATTCACAAATAAACACACCTTTTTGTAAAAGCTTGAATGTTTATTTCCCTGTATTAACAATGCTAATGTCATGTAAAGTAATCTCAAAACCAACTGATAAACATGTAAGAACAACACTGGTTGACCAAATCGTCTAAAGAATCTCAATTTAACTAGTGCATTTGTAATTAAACATTCAATAGTCACAGTACAAATTAAGAGCAAGAGCAGCTGTGCAACAGAAATAACATACATTTAGGTTCAGCAAATGAGCAACATCAACTGTTATTAATAATTTGTGAACATTCTCTAGGTCTCCCTAACTAACTTTCAGATTAAAATAGCATGTTTGGGCTTCATGCATAAACACTTTTAGTTACAGTTAATTTGGAAAAACCATCTAACTATGGTTCTATCAAAACAGTGGTTGGTACCTACAAACTAAGAATATAACCTACAATGAATTCAATAGCATTTTGTTATACCTCTCCTCAATATGGATCAGCAAGCTGCGATTCTCTTCGTCAGTTGAACATCAGCTCGGTCAGCATCCGCAACGGGCAGTGAAAGGGGAATGGTTCAGAATCTGGGACTCTAAGCTATCCAAACCATTTAGCATCAAAGTTAAGCAATAAAGTTAAAGACAGAAATAATCATCAGACACTTGTTCAGCTCATCAGACAGAATAGAATAAGAACTCCTCTCAGGAGGAAATCAAAGTGGGAAAATCATCTCTTCTCTCGGTGCAGTTGGGCTTAGTTAGGATCGTCTAAAAGACTTCTCACGTTTCCATTGGTCAAATAATCGTACGTTTACAATTAGTCCAACAAAGACAGAACTTCAAATCTAAGGTATAACTAAACTGTCGCTGACATGTCGATGATTGGCTCCTCTTCTCCTGTTCTCATTGTCAGGCTCGTCAGGTAATATTTTTTTATCCATCTATACTCCAGTCAGTGCATCTCCTGGTCAGCTCCTGGGAACATTGCTGTCTCACGCTTCAGACCATGCATTGCATCAACTACTAATACAAGATTTTCTAACAAGCAGTTCTCATGAGAAAGTTAAACACATCTGCTAGCATTTGGTCAACTCAGTGCAAACCATACATGTATTAATTCCTCTAGACATACATTCCCACAATTTTATTAAACAGTGCAGCTTAACATGAGGCTGTTCAAACTAGGCCCAAAGCTTGCTAACTTAAGGCCTACAATTAATAATCCAGATACATAACATATAATCATTAGTATGACATAGTACTACGTTTTTCTTAATGTGAGCACTTCAATTTACATTAATGTGCATTTTATAATGACACTTTGTGACAAGGGCGGCCACTCAAGTGGGCACATTTTACAAATTGCACATTATTTTCTATGTTAGCCTAATTCTATGCAAACTCTTAACTCAAAATACATTAAAATGTATTAGTAATAATTCAGCTCTCACACCTGCACCATGCATAATGTATGCAAGGGGGCATTCCGGCGTTAGGAGGCCCAGAAAAATGGCGCAGTGGACATTGAATGTAAAAAAAGACATAGGCCCTCATTATGACTTCAGCGGTCTTTTTAGTAGACCGCCAAAGTCATGCCCGCCATATGACCGCCAGTGTTGCCGGTCTTCAGACTGCCATATTATGGCTGCTGGCTGCTCTCTGCCACTATTCGGCAGGGAAGCCGCCAGAAGCCATACTGGAGGTCGATGGTCTATTGGAGCTTGCTCCATTGCCACCTCCACGTCACAACAACACTGCCCGCGGTATTACAACATTGTAAACTGTGTGGCAGTGTTGTTTTGGTGGGGCTTTGGCGCCAGAGCAAGTGCCATGGACCCCGTTCCCTCCGGATGACCAGTTCGACCACCAGGTAAGGCGATCGCCAACGGGGGGAGGGTTGAGTGTTGTGTGCATGAATGGGGCTGTGTGTGTGTGTGTGAATGGAGGGGAGCGGGGGTGTTGTGTGTGTGTGTGTGTGTGTGCAAGTGTCTGTGTGCTTGTGTGAATGCGTGTATCCAGGGATGGGGGAATGTCATGGCCATGTGAAAATGAGTGAGAATGGATGTGTGCGTGTATGTGTGGTGTGTGCATGCGTGGATCAGGGGTGGGGGGTCAGTACAGGGATCGGGGGGCATCGCTGATTGGGGATGGGGGGCTTCTGATGGGGTCAGGGTTGGGGGGGTCTGGGAGTCCTGTAGTGGCGACAGGAATTAGTATCCCTGTCACCAGTATCTTTACCACCACGGAATTCCTGGTGGTAAGGATACTCATTATACCGCAGGTGGTGTTATGTGGACCGCCGGGCCGAAGGTGGTCAACCTTCAGCCAGGTGATTCCACCCCCCTGGCGATGCAGCCAGTTCACTGCAGTGGTCATAATTTGGCAGTCCTGCACCGCCACGCTGTCAGCAGTCTGACCGCCACCGCCAGCATGGTGGGGCAGGACCAGCAGGGTCATAATGACACCCATAATCATGTTCCATCACCGGGTGACCAGGGCAGATCCAGTTCTTTACAAGGTGCACTGAAAGCAATATTACAGGACAAAAAATGCAGTTGGTTATATCTTGCCAGTGCCGTGGCTACATTAAACCTGGAATCAACGTTATCAGCAGATCCACTCATAACAATAGATCTACTAAAGAAGACATTAAAGGAGCAAGGCAAGAAGACCTAAAATGAATGTGACATAAAACCTATTAGAATAATTAGAGGTGCAGAGGGTCTAGAGATATCAAATGAAGCTACTTTTTGCCAACTGTGTCTGAAAGCAGCCTTTGGAAGACAATCGTTAAATAAGATATTGTTGATTAGGCTATTAACAAAGCCCATATGGGAATACTGTATAGGTCTCACTGGAAAACCTTGGCCTAAGGTCACAGGCAGTGAGGGCTGTGTCAATATCACATGGAATTAGCTGTGCACATTGTATGTTGTTGCTCGGGACTGTTAAATCAGAGGCAAATTTACCTAAGGCCAATTTTTGTCCAAAATGGGATGAGAACATGCAAAAAGATGTTGACATATATTTACACTGTAGTGCCTCCAATGAAAGTAGCACAGTTTGGCACGTTCTTCTCAGAAGCTGGAAGCTCCTGGGCGATACCAGTTGCCAATGGGGGGTGCTATTTGAGAACCTTGAGCCTATAACTTGCTATGAGGAAGCCATGACCAAAACCGAACTCCAAAGGACTATCCATATGTTCATACATTTTTAAATTAGTATATGATTAGGATTGTCTAGAGTTATATGTATATGTCCAGACAACAGGGCTGTGAGAAACTGGGGCTGATTGCAGAGGCCCCCTAACTTTTTGCCCCCATTTTCCACTTTATGCTGGTGTTTTCCTGACTCTGATGGTGCCCTGGGTACTGCTAACCAGTCCCAGGGCCTGTGCTCTGTGTAAAATGGATATGCAAATTAGGCTAATTATAATTGGCTAAGTTAACCTACCTATAAGTCCCTAGTATATGGTAGGGCATGTAGGTTTAGGGACCACAGCATAGGTGGTGCACACCTAGGTGCATTGCTGAGGTGCCCAGTGTCATTTTAAAAGCAAGCCTGCCTTGCTGGCTGCTTTTAAATTAAAGTTATATGCAAATTCGACTTTGGAATTAAAGGTACTTCCAAAGTCTTAAACTACCTTATTTTTACATATAAGTCACCCCTAAGGTGTGCCCTATGTGCCCCTAGGGCTGGGTGCCATGTAACTATAAGCAGGGACTTTATAAAAATAGATTTATAAGCCCTGGTGAGGTAAAAACAGCCAAATTCGTTTTTCCCTCATTGAAGTAAATGGCCTTCATAGGCTAGAATGGGCAGACTTTATTTAAAATTTTAAAGTCTCCTTAAATGTTACATACCAAGAATTTGGTATCAAATTGATTGTTATAATAAATCCCACAACTTCCAGTTGTTGGATTTAATATAACTAGTGCAGGTAAAAAGTTTAGACTTTACCTAAAAAGTTGCCAATTTCAGCTCTGCATTGTTTTTGCTGCTGTGCTCTGATTGGCCAGCCTGCAGCAGCTTCTGCCAGGCTACTTTAATGAGGTGTGAAGTGGCCTGACTTCACACAAAGGAATGTGCTTGGGGGAGAGGAGAATCTCCCCTCAGCAGATGGTGAGGCAGGAAGGGGGAGGGCTGCCAAACTGGTCTTCAAAGGCAGAGAAGGACATCTGGAGCACCCAGCAACACCCCCACATCCTGCAACCCCAGACAGCTAGGTGCCCCCTTGATTAGATTAGGAGAGGGCAGGAGAGGGGTGTGTTTATGATTTTTAGCCACACCAGTGGGTGGGCTCAGCCAGATCTCTCCTCCAAAAATCAGATTCATCCATTTTGGATTTTTAGAGACTGTTGCCTTCTGGGATGGATTTTTGCCACACTTCCCAGGAAGTGGTCATCACAGGGGGACGACCCTGTCCCTGATTGGAGAACCAGGGCCCCCCTGCTTTTCACCCAGGAGCAAGGATAAAACTGGCAGACCTGCACCCACGCCTCAGATCCCCACCAAATTTCAAGAAGAAAGAACTACAAGGAGAAGAAGGACTGCCCTGCTGGACCCCTGGCCTGCACCTGGACCCTGCACTCAGAAAGACTGCACCAGCTGCACACTTGGGCTTCACCACAAGAAGGACTTTGCCTGGCTTCCACTGGTTCAAGGAGGGACTCCCTGTTTGCTACAGGTGAAAAATTGCTATCCAGAGTCCCCTGCACCAACTCCTGAAAAAGTGACCAGCTGACCACTGTCCAGTGGCCAAAAAAGGAGTTTGCGCCAGGTGTATTCTGGGAGTTGAAGTCCGCACTTCCCAAGGACCATCACAGAACTTCTGGACCCTTGGGGTGAGCTGTGGACCCCAAAAGAACCTTAAAAGAACATCTGGGTGAAGCCCCAGAAGTTTGGAAAAGATTGGAGAAATTTTAGAAAAAAGCTCCATAAAGTGACCGACTCGACGCGGATATTCTAGCCGGCTTGCCTCAACCGCGACCCGGCCTGACTTCGTGGTTCGTCCCGGTCAAGAAAAACATCCGAAAAAAAGACTAAGTCCGAACGTAAAAAGTTGACCGGGACCTTCCAGCCATCGTATCCGAGAAGGGCTCCACGGACGTCGGATCAAGATCCAGGTTTACCCCGGTCGAAGGATTTTCATCTCGAAAAAACGACTAAGTCCGAAGGTAAAAATCACCGCCGAGGAAACCGACTTCGCGTATCCGGACAAGGGCTCCAGGAGGTCGGATCCAACTGGCAGGTTCGTCCCGGGGAAGAAAAACATCGAAAAAGAGACTAAGGCCCTCATTCTGACCTTGGCGGGCGGCGGAGGCCGCCCGCCAAAGTCCCGCCGTCAGGTTACCGTTCCGCGGTCGAAAGACCGCGGCGGTAATTCTGACTTTCCCGCTGGGCTGGCGGGCGGTCGCCTTCAGACCGCCAGCCAGCCCAGCGGGAAAGAGGCTTCCACGAGGAAGCCGGCTCGGAATCGAGCCGGCGGAGTGGAAGCTGTGCGACGGGTGCAGTTGCACCCGTCGCGTATTTCACTGTCTGCGCAGCAGACAGTGAAATACTTGTAGGGGCCCTCTTACGGGGGCCCCGGCAATGCCCATGCCAGTGGCATGGGCACTGCAGGGGCCCCCAGGGGCCCCGCGACCCCCCCTACCGCCATCCGGATCTCGGCGGTCCGACCGCCGGGATCTGGATGGCGGTAGGGGGGGTCGGAATCCCCGCGGCGGTGCAGCAAGCTGCGCCGCCGCGGAGCATTCAATGGGGCCGCGGTACACTGGCGGGACCCCGCCAGTGGTGCCGGTCCGACCGCGGCTTTACCGCCGCGGTCGGAATCCCCATTGGAGCACCGCCGGCCTGTCGGCGGTGCTCCCGCGGTCCTCCGCCCTGGCGGTCAAAGACCGCCAGGGTCAGAATGACCACCTAAGTCAGAAGGTAACTTTTTAACCGAGGCTTCCCGCGACCTGTAGCCGAGCAGGGCTCCATCGCGGTCGGCCTGAAAGTTTGACTTTGTCCCGGTCCTGGTGCAACCAGATGACCCGATTGGCGCTTTTTGTTTCTAAGCGCTAGAAAATAATAATACTTTAAAAATTCATATCTCCGGTTCCCCTGAACCGATTTTAATCGTTTTTGTGTCATTTTAAAGATAAAAATATAAGCTATTTTTATAAATTGGTTTTGGATTTTTAAACTGTTTCCTGTGTTTTATTTAATTACTGTTTTGTGATATTTGAATGCTTTACACTTTGGGCCTGATTCTAACTTTGGAGGACGGTGTTAAACCGTCCCAAAAGTGGCGGATATACCACCTACCGTATTACGAGTCCATTATATCCTATGGAACTCGTAATACGGTAGGTGGTATATCCGCCACTTTTGGGACGGTTTAACACCGTCCTCCAAAGTTAGAATCAGGCCCTTTGTCTCCTAAGTTAAGCCTTGACGCTCGATGCCAAGCTACCAAGGGTAGAGCTGGGATTAATTTACTGAGACCTAACTGTACTTTTGTGGAGGTTTGTGGCTTGTTGCTAGGTGTAGGTACCTACCTGCCCTACCAATAACCCATTTTCCAACAAGGGCACTTCATATACCAACTGTTCCGCACATTTACATTGTGTTGTGTGCACTAGCATGTGGCACTTTAGAGTACTGCTCTAGTATTGTTTGTTTAGGATTACAATTAAGTGTACTTTGCATTTTGACAGACAAAGATACATATCAAGTGTAGTTGCACCCTCTGTGGCATTTTAGAATCATGTTCTCATGTAGCTTGACTAGAATTGTGTCCTTGTACTAGCTTAAGCCACTAGAGCACAATTCTAGTACTGTTTGTCTAGACTCAACGTCAGGGTACTGTGCACTTTGGCGGTCAAACATACATATTGGGCCTCACTTTCGAGGCCCTTACAGTACACTGCGGCCCGGAGTGTCATTTTTTTAATGCTTCTGTGGTGCAGTGTACCAGTCCATATTTACAAAGCCATGCAAAGCCACCTTACGTGGCTTTTCATGGCCTGGTAAGTATGGAACCCTTTCATGCATAACACTGTGTCAAAGGGGCCTTCCATGGGTGTTCCTTGGGGTGTTCCCACATAGAGCGAGAGGAATCTCATGCATTACCAGATTTACAAGTCTGGGAGTGTGCCAGATTTCTGTGCCATCTCAGGGGTTGCATAAAAATGATGCAACTGGAAGAAATATCTTTATTTCTCCCTGTTTTTTCCTTTTTCATTTTTGTGCAGGAAGGTATGCCTTCACATAAACAATCATCCCGCAATGCAAGAATCCTTACACCATGGTGCAAGGGTGACTGTGTTGGCGCTAGGCAGCAATTTGTGCACCAACGCAGGAGGAGAGGACAGAAATGTGCAGTATGTTGTAGATACAGTGCATTTATGCCCTTTCTAGGTGGCACAAGTCACCTGGTGCGCCACTCTGCACCACGGGCCTCGTGAATAAGGCCCAAAGAGCGTAGTTAGACCTGCACGTGACACTTTAGAACTTTGTCTTCGCATAGCTCCATTAGACTTGGATATCAGAGCATTCTCACATTTTGACCACCAAGCACTTTTAGAGAAACTGTCTTGCCTTAGGAAGTGGCATTTTGTGAAATAGTCTTAGAAGCTGACTATTGCACAGGAAAAAATACAGGGCCCTTCGTGCTTGCTTTCGCACAAGCCTAGCAAGCAAATGGCCTTTTACTCAGCTAAATTAATATCTGTATGATTGTCCAGAAAATCCTGAAAAGGTTCACCTGCATTCTGCAAGAATTTTAAGCTGCCAAAATCTCATAATAGTAGGTCTATTAAGGCTGAATTGTGTATGTCCTTGAATGCTTTTGCACCAGCACGTGACATTGTAGTTTAGGTTTTAACGGTTGGTCAGTTTTAGAAAATATATATATATATATATATGTGTGTATATATATATATATATATATATATGTATATATATATATTTATGTATATATAAATGTATATTGTGGTTGACTCTTTTTCATGAACCTTATAATGGTCTTTTAATTTTGGCTTTCGCACTGCTCATTAGTTACACTCTCTACCATTGTCATGTCTTTTTAGTTATAACCCAGGGCCAATTATAAGTTGTATTTTTTGGGCCGCTGTCTTACATTTCTGAATTTTATAGTGATGCATTTTGCTTTCAACATGCTTGTAATGATTTTAAGTAATCATACAATAAGGTTTATGAACTGTGCAATAATGCCCAATGACAGTAACACCTCCGTGGCATAGCCCTTTTTGCATTGAGAAAAGGGCAAATATCATTCTTTACATCAATTTCTGATTGCACAAGGTATTTGGAAATCTTCACTTGATGACAGAGCATATATGTTTCAAGCGTTGTGGGAGAATGATGCTGTTTCTGGAGGAGTTCCAGGCTGTGATTGGTTGGATTGGAGTAGGGTTAAAGGCAGTGCAAGCTAAAACTGAAGCATAGTTTCCGTTCTGGAAGGGCATCTCAAGATAGGTGCCAAGTGTGGAAGGATTGTGTTGGTGATAGCATCAGAATAAGGTTCCCTTGGCAAACCCTCTAACCTCATTTTTTTTTATTTTTTTTTTTTATATTTTGTATTGAATTTTCATTACAGATCTTAGGGCCAGATGTAGCAAAAAAACAAATTGCGAGTTGCAATTTGCGAGTCCTTCCGCAATTTGGTATTGGTAATTTGGTATGCAGAACGGTGTCTCAGACACCGTCTGCGAGTCGCTATGGGGTCGCAAAGACCCACCTCATTAATATTAATGAGGTGGGTCGCAAATTGCGGCCCCATAGCGACTATGGGCACTCGCTAACATGGAGGCCTGCTGTAGTCAGCAGACCTCCATGTTCGTGGCTGCTTATCAATAAAGCAGTTTTTTTTTTTTCCTTAAAGGAAAACGAGCTGCACTTTAAAAAAAATCCGAAACCTTTAGTTTTGGAATTTTTTCAGGGCAGTTAGTGGTCCCTTGGACCACTAACTGCCCTGAAAAAATATTTTGTGGTCCATTCACAAAGGGGAAGGGGTCCCATGGGGACCCCTTCCAATTTGCAAGTGGGTTACCATCCACTTCAAGTGGATGGTAACTGCGACTCCATTTGCGACCGCATACGCAGTCGCAAATGGAATTGCATACCACTGTGAATCGCAAATAGGAAGGGAACACCCCTTCCTATTTGCGATTCGGAAATGCATTTTGCGAGTCGGTCCCGACTCGCAAAATGCATTTCTGCATAGGAAACTCCGGTTTGCGACTCGCAAACGGCAATTTTTGCCATTTGCGAGTCGCAAACAGTTTCCTACATCTGGCCCTTAGTACCATACTTTTGTGTTTACCTTGGCAGGATTTGGTTGATCTGATATAAGATTTGCAATCAAACAAAACAAGAAAAACATAACTTAAGTCTTATTATAACACTCAAAATATTTGTCTGCTGTATCTGGCTGGTAGGTCTTGCAGTGTGGTATTTAGTTGCCACACATTCAGCTACTTGGTTACACTGTTCCCTGCTGATTCATGTTTTGTTTGTGGTGGTGGGGGATGCCGGTCTGATGTCTTATTTGTTGTATGTGTTGTAGCTGTACTTGTTGTTCATATTCAAATTATTTACTAATCACTTGTTGGCCGCTGTGGATAGCAGCGACTTGAGGGTATGGGAGTGGGTGCTCTCTCAAACAATCTGGTGTGTCTCGCCCGTTTTGCTTTGTTACGTTAGAGGTGGTTGGGTACTATCTACCTTATCTCTAAAGCTATGTCATTGCCCAGTTCATGGTGGTCTCTCATCGTTCTTAGCCTCTAGTCTGGTTACTAAAGTTTCCCAGGCTTCACATCCTGTATGTTGTTGGCCCACCCCTGCTAATTTTTGTAGTACCTGGTATTCTGTGCAGGTCCAGCGCAATGTCAGGGTGTGCCAAGTTTTCAAATCTTGTGCTTTGGGTGCTTTCCAATTCATAGCTATCAATCTTTTGTACATCACGTATGCTAGGTCTGCAAACTTATGTAGGTGCCCATGCTTCTTTTCTCTCGTTCTCAGCCCTAACAGGCAGGATTTAGGGTCAAGTGCAAATATAAGACCCGTCAATTCTGAAACTTCTTCTACCACTCCACTCCACTCCTTATGCACCTGGGCACACTCCCAGACCATATGGTAGAAGTGTGCCAGTGGGGCTTTACATGGGGGACAGAGTCCAGGGAACATGCGTTTAATCCTGGCTGGTGATGGGTATGTTTGGTGTGTGTAGTTGAATTGTGTATAGTGAAATCTAGGATTTCTCGATACCCCCTGAGTATGATATAGAACTTTCGGCCAGTCCTCTTGTGGTATCAGGTTTGGCAGAACTATATTCCATCTATCTCTTACATTCTCCAAATTAGGTTCAGGGGATTTATTCAGAATTTTATATAAGTTTGTCACTACTTTTGTTTGATTATCATATTGCAGCATGTTATGTAGTGTGTGGGAGATCGCTGGTTCTTGGTCTCCAGCCGCCCATGTCTTTTTGATTAAATGGCATATGGCATAGTACGCTATAAATTGCTTTGGATTCATTGCTGTGAGGGCTTGTATGGATTCAAATGTCATCAGTTTCCCTCTTCAAAGCAGTCTCCTAACAACAGTATGCCCACCTCCGTCCAGGTCGTGAGTGAGTGCATCCTTGCCGCGGTAGCCCATCCAGGAATCAGTCCCAGGAGAATGAGCGGCGAGTAGGGGAACACCCTGTGTACTTTTTGTATGTATCTCTTCAAACATGAGTGTGCCACTACCATTAACGGATTATCAGACGCCCCTTTCGGTGTTTTATTTGTTAGCCATGTGATCAGAGGTTCTCCATGTAGTCGCGCCAACACCCATGCGGATTCCGCCAGTGTGGGTCTGCGTATCCAGTTCAGTATCCACTGTAACTGTGCAGCAGCGTAATAGAGTTCGAAGTTGGGGGCGCCCAGACCTCCCTCGCCAATTGGACACGGCAGTGTAATGAGTGCGATGCGCGTTCTCTCCCCTCCCCACATAAGCTGCAGTAGGACTGCGTTCAAATCTCGAAAGAAGCTCTTGGTGACCCTGAGTGGCAATGCTGCAAAGTTATATAATAGCTGGGGCAATAACAGCATGTTTGCCGGTAATCTACTCCAGAATCGCAGCGCCCCCTTCATAGAAGCTAGTGCTCTCCCCAGGTTCCCATCTCTAAGATCCTCAGTTCTATGATATATGTGGACCCCCAGATATTTGAAAAAACACTTCAGGTGTCCTGCGGGGGCCTTTTCTTTTCTCGACGGGGACCAGATAGTTAGTGGGAACACACACGATTTTTCCCAATTTACCACCAAGCCTGATATCTCCCCATATTCAGTCAAGAGTGAGATTACTAAGGGTATCACCTTGCTTCCTTTCCGCACATATATTAGGGCGTCGTCTGCATATAAGGATATAACGTGGTGTAGTCCACTCCTGATTATTCCCCAACTATCTTTCATTGCGTGTATTCAAGTCGATAATGGTTCCATCACTATAGCAAACAACAAGGGAGAAAGGGGGCATCCCTGCCTGGTACCTCTGGTGATTGGGAAGCTATCGGATATAGCCCCTCCTGTTTTCACCCTAGCTTGTGGATTGGCGTACAGTGTCTGTACCCATTGTATGTAGTTAGGGCCAATTCCCATACTCTGCATAGTGGCAAACAAAGTCCCACCCTAGTGTGTCAAATGCCTTCTCAATATCTAAGGATAGTACCATCTCTTCATGTGCATCCGGGGGGTTGTCTCCCATGACACTCAACAATCTACGGATGTTTAGAAAAGTATTATGTTTTGGGATGAATCCGTTTTGGTCATCATGTATCAAGGTATGTATGATGGGAGCTATCCTGTTAGCCAATATTTTACCTAGGATTTTACAATCGAGATTTAGGAACGAAAGTGGTCTATAAGATTTGACATCTGTGGGATCGCAAACTTGCTTAGGAAGAACCACTATCATTGCCTCTCTCTGTGTTGGAGGCAATATCTTACAGGTCCATGCCTCCTCGAATACTTTCAGCAAGTGAGGCTTTAAGTGTTTTGAATAAGCAGAGTAGTATTCTATTGGGAGGCCATCTATTCCTGGCGCTTTGTTCCTAGGCATATGTGTTAGAGCTAAGTCCAGTTCCTCCATTCTCAGAGGAGCCTCCAGCATCTCCCTATCTGCCTGCGACAGTTGCGCCAAGATTGATCCTGCAAGAAAGGATTCAAGTTGTTGGGCCGTGCATATTGTGCGTTTGGTATAGAGGTTCGTGTAGTATTCCCTAAACGCCCCATTGATCTCTTCTTGCGTGGTGGCCAGTTTGCCTTCATCTAACCTTATAGTCCCTATGGGGGACTGCTGACGATTCTCACGAAGGAGCCACGCCAACAGCCTGCCCGATCTGTCTCCCTCTGTTTGTAGACGCATTAGATGGTATTTGTGGTCATGTCGGCGGAGACGAGAATCTGCTTCATTATATTTTGTACGCGCCTCTTTTAACACTGTGTAGGGTATCTCGTTTCGTGCCACTGCAATTTCCATTATTCTCAGTTCCTTTTCCAATTTGCTGATCTCCGCATGAAGGGTGCGTCTCACTCCCCAAGTGGTCGAGATACAATGTCCTCTGACTACAGCCTTATGCGCCTCCCACTCTACTGCTCTTGTGTCTGTGGAGTCTTTGTTAATGTCCCAGTACTGTCTCACTGTTTTGTTCAATCCTTCTGCGAATGCCTGATCCTGGAGAGCTTCCACCTGCAATCGCCAGGTAGGGATTACTGAGCGTCTCCTGCCCCAATTCAGTGTTAATCTAAGTGGCGAATAATCCGACAGTGTCTTGGCCAGGTATTCTGTCCTATTGATCAATGCGCATATGTCCAGTGTCCCCCATATTATATCTATTTTGGTGTGTACTTTGTGGGGTATTGAGTAGAATGAGTATTCCCTCTGTTGTGGATGTTGCATGCGCCATAAGTCATAGAGTCTCATGTCGCCCGCCCATGTCAGCAAGGGGCACCTGGCATTTCTATTTATTGATCCTTTAGGGTGTGTATTTGACCTGTCTAACACTGCATTCGGTGTGCAGTTGAAGTCGCCACCCCAGATGGCCGGGGCTGTGGGGTTAACCAATAATGCTGGAGTAAGTGTGCCCAGGAATTCAGCTATCGCACTGTTGGGGGCATAGATCCCGATTATCGATAATTGTCTCCCGTCTAATTGTCCCTCTACTACCACGTATCTGCCCCTTGATCTATCATATGCGAGGTTTGGGCAAATGGGACGCCACCTACTATTCATACTCCTCTAGAAAAAGCTGAGTATGTTGTGCCTATAATCTGACCTCCCCATTTCCCGCATATCTCCTGTAAGTCAGTCTCCAGTAGGTGTGTTTCTTGTAGAATGGCGATGTGTACTACCTGACGTCTGAGGCGTGCATATACCTGAGATCTTTTGCTTGGTGCACCCAGTCCTCTCACATTCCACGTGACTATTTCATATTGATGTGTGATGAGATTTGCATTTTGAGCCATGTAGCGTTATATGATGTACCTGCATGTGGCATGCTCCAGGTTACAATACCCGTCCGGGTCCCCACTATCCCCACCAGATATATAGTTAAGGCTAACAGCCGCAGCAATATTTCCTGTGTTCTGAATTGACCTATAGTATACAACTTAACTGTCTCCCCCCTCCTCCCGCCCCAACTAATTCCCTCACACATCTATGAACTCGTAATAAACTACACAACACACTACTACTTAAGAAAACCTGTATCCATGTGAATACCTGTAGGGGAGCTATTTTTGCAACCGGATGTGGCTCTTATACGGGGCTCACATCCATCCACAGACATAGGGGGTCATTCTGACCCTGGCGGTAAAAGGCAGTTACCGCCGGTCAGAAGACCGCCATAACACCGCCGCGGCCGCGTTAACCCACCAGGGTCATTCTGACCCACAACTGCCAAACCGCCAAAAACCCGACCTCCACTGAAGGCCGCCACATCAGCGGTCAGCGATAAACTGGAGATGACCAAACCTCCACCGTCACGCCAACAGAAATACGCCCATGCCATTACGACCCACCAATCCACGCGGCGGTCTTTCAACCGCGGTATCCCATTGGCGGTACACACCGCCGCGCTCAAAATACACACACCTTTACAAAACACAGCCACATTGGATAATTCAAAATACACACACCTGATACACATACAAACACCACTCCCACACAATCAATACGATATAAAACACACACCCACATCACCCACAAACCCCCACAAATCGAAATTCAGAGACAAGGCGCAATACACAGAGAGAGAGCACAGGGAACGCAAACCACAACACACACAGGAACCCAACATCATCCCCCACACTACATCTACGCACAAAACACCACACACCACTACACTCATCACCACAAACACCACCCCACACCTTATCCACACCACCCCATGGCACCCCAAAGACACCCCAGGTTCTCGGACCAAGAACTCAGGGTCATGGTGGAGGAAATAATCAGGGTAGAGCCCCAGCTCTTCGGCACACAGGTGCAGCACACCACAATAGCCAGGAAGGCGGAGCTATGGCAAAGGATCGTCGACAGGGTCAACGCTGTGGGACAGCATCCCAGAAATCGGGAAGACATCCGAAAGCGCTGGAACGACCTACGGGGGAAGGTGCGGGCGATGGTGTCAAGACACAACATCGCTGTGCAGAAGACTGGCGGCGGACCCCCACCCACTCCACCCGAATTCACAGCATGGGAGCAAGAGGTCTTGAACATCCTGCATCCTGAGGGCCTCGTTGGAGTAGGCGGAGGAATGGACTCTGGTAAGTCTAATCTCAACTACTTCCCCCCCTTCCAACCACCAGCATGCCAACCCCCACCCCCACCATCATCCCCAACCCCCCAGCACATATCCTCCCTGCTAATGTCTCACCAGCACAACCCACCCAAACCAACACCAACCCCTGAATGCCAACACAAACCATGGACACCCATCACCTAAGCATGACCACTGCACATACCCATCCCCCCCCCCAAACCACCCTCACAACTCCTCCCACAAGGGAATGCCAGCACTGGGGGACAAGGGCACCCACAATTCGCACGCCATGGCACACACAGAAGCAATAACCATACTCTTTTACCCCTGCAGGGCCCGAACGCCAAGACACCGGCCCGGAGGGTCCAGAAATGTCCATCCCACCCCCAGAACAGGCCCCCAGTGATGACAGCAGCTCTGTCGACCTAGAACCTGATGACCAGCCCGGCCCATCGGGGACCTCTAGACAGTCGGTTCCCCTCAGGCAGCCACAGGCCACAGCAGACCTACCCCCCTCTGGAAACCCCAGCACAGCACCCACCCAGCGGGCCCATGCCTCTGTCTCCAGGACAGGTCAAGCAGCGGTGTGTCTACCACTACAGGGCACCCAGGGCAACCCACCACCCCAACAACAACAGGGACCTGGGGGCAGTGGTAGTGGGCACACCGTCCAGGGGACAGAGGCCCAGGAACAAAGGGGAACTGGGAGGGCCGCTGTGCGACAGAGGGAGGACAGGCCTAGGGAACCCACTGTCCAAGAGGCCCTCACCACCATCATGGGAGCGTACCACCACTCCCAAGAGACGATGGCGACGGTCCTGGCCAGGTTCCAGGAGATCCAGGCCATGCAGGAGGGCCAGTACATGGGGTTCCGGGAAGAACTGCGCAGCATCAGTTCCGCAATGGGTACAATTGTGGTGGAACTCAACCAGATTGTCACCACATTGCGGGACCATGTGGCCCCCCAAAGGGCCCCTGCCACTAGCATGGAGGAAGAACAGCCCACCACCTCCGCCGGCGCTAGTGGTCAGGAAGCCCCGACACAACAGCAACGGCCCACCCGGACCCCACCCCCTGCAGAACATGAACCACCCCGCAAGAAAGGCCTGAGATCGAGGAAGAAGACAGAGTAGGATGTCAAGACCCCCGCCATGCACGGATCCCCCCGGATGTCATCCCACTGTCCCACTTGTTCACCCTGTCCAACCTTGAACTGCCCCTGCTCCACCTTCCACAGGCATATGGACAATGCACCTGTGAGAACGTGAGTCTGGACTCTGCCATGGACATGCCTCCACCATCACCCATCACCCTTTTTGAACTATACACCAATTTTTGCACTTCAATAAACACAATTATTGCACAAAAACCATCAGGAGTCTGCTATTTATTTTTCTAAACCAAATGTATTCGATATAACCAACCAAAAATGTCCAAATACATTGTGATGGCAACATACCAGTGTCACACAGCGGTAGTCCATGGGGAAATAAACCAGAGGGCACTCCTTGGGGACCACATCACTGAAATAGGAAGGCAAAATCACAACTAAGTTATCATACATTGGGGTGAAAGGTCAGACAGTAGAGAGCCAGTACTGTTACAGATATAATAAAATGCAGGAGTAGATTCTTACCTGTGTGTTACTGGAAATACTGCAGTATCACTCTGTCCCTGTTGTCTGTGTCGTCCTCTTCGTCTTCCTCCTCTTCACTCTCCGCAGGCTCCACAGCGGCCACAACACCACCATCTGGAACACCCTCCTGCAGGAAAGGCACCTGGCGTCGCAAAGCCAGGTTGTGAAGCATGCAGCAGGCCACGATGATATGACACACCTTCTTTGGTGAGTACATTAGGGATCCACCTGTCATATGCAGGCACCTAAACCTGGCCTTCAGGAGGCCGAAGGTCCGCTCGATCACCCTCCTAGTACGCCCATGGGCCTCATTGTACCGTTCCTCTGCCCTTGTCCTGGGATTCCTCACTGGGGTCAATAGCCAAGGCAGGTTGGGGTAACCAGAGTCACCAATTAGCCACACACGCTGTCTCTGTAGCTGTTCCATCACATAAGGGATGCTGCTATTTCGCATGACGTACGCGTCATGCACTGACCCTGGGAACTTGGCATTTAAATGGGAGATGTACTGGTAAGCCAAACAGACCACCTGGACATTCATCGAATGATAACTTTTTCGGTTCCTGTACACCTTCTCATTGTCTTTGGGGGGGACCAAAGCCACATGGGTACCATCAATGGCACCAATGATATTGGGAATGTGTCCAAGGGCATAGAAATCACCCTTCACTGTAGGCAAGTCACCCACCTCAGGGAATATGATGTAGCTCCGCATGTATTTCATCAGGGCAGACAGCACTCTGGACAATACCTTTGAAAACATAGGCTGAGACATCCCAGATGAAATGGCCACTGTAGTTTGAAATGATCCACTAGCCAAAAAATGGAGTACTGATAGCACCTGCACTAGAGGCAGAATCCCTGTGGGTTGGCGGATGGGTGACATCAGGTCTGGCTCCAGCTGGGCACACAGTTCCTGTATAGTGGCACTGTTGAGTCTGTAGGTGAGTATGACATGTCGTTCTTCCATTGTCGACAGGTCCACCAGCGGTCTGTACACGGGAACATTCCTCCGTCTCCTCGCAAGTCCCAGCGGACGGTGCCTAGGAAGGACAACATGGAGCACAGAGTCAATCAACCCACAGGTAAGTTCCCACAGCCTGCACAGTACACGAATCTCTCTGGATTGAATAGCTTGTATGAGTGTCGATGCAAGGCCTAGCCATGTGTGACGCAGTGTGAATTAAGCCATGTGGGCCCTTGAAATGGCGGCTGCCTGACCTGTGAAGTGTGACAATGTGAAGTGAGGTCATTGTGCTGGCGTGGCACGCCGTGGCGGTAGGCGGTCGAAGACCGCGGCGCAAAGCAGCATTGGTTAACATTGAACCCTATGGGTTTCAGGAGCCAATGACGATGTGCGCCGGCGGTCGCGGTACGCACCGCCGCGGTACCAACCGCCGCGGGCGTGACCGCCATTTTCTCTCTGCTTAATCACACGAGACCTGACCATCCACAGGAGAGGACCTATACTGCAAGTGCTGCTGTGACCTCGGTCTGGAAGTGACAATGGCTGCTGCGACTGGGGAAAGGGCCCCCGCCTTCAGTTCCGAAGAGTTGGAGAAGCTCGTGGACGGGGTCCTCCCCCAGTATGCGCTACTCTACGGTCCTCCAGACCAACAGGTGCGTACACGGGGGCCAATGCATAGTGGGCAATGCCTGTGATGAGTGGGGTGGATGTACGATGGAGGGGAGGGGAGCGAATTACGAATGCATGGCACGACAGATGAGAGCATGTGCCACCTGGCAAGTTTGGGGAGGGGGGGCCACTCACATCGAGCATGCAGAAAAGTGATGATGTTTCTTTTCCCCCCCTGTACATGTCACATAAGTCAGGGCCCATCAAAAGATCGATATTTGGCGTGCCATCGCCAAGGACGTCCGGGCCCTGGGGGTCCACAACAGACGGGGCACACACTGCCGCAAGAGGTGGGAGGACATCCGCGCGGGAGCAGGAAGACCGCCGAGGCTCTGCTGGGGATGGCCTCCCAACCTAGGAGGGGTGCCAGTCGTATCTTGACCCCCCTGATGTCCCGGATCCTGGCGGTGGCCTACCCCGATTTAGATGGGCGCTTGAGGACATCACAGCAGACACAAGGGGGTGAGTACCAGCACATTCAGCTAAATTTGCGTGCAGTGGAGGTGCCTGGGTGGGGGAGGAGGGCTGTGGGTATCCCTAGGCCAGGGCGATTTCTGTAGGCTATGCCCCTCCGTGAGGTATGGTCCTGTGCCCCCGCCCCCCACCTCTGTAGGGTGCCTAGTAACGCTATTCATGGACCTGTGTATTCTGTGTGGGCAGTTGTCGCCCATAGGCTTGTAGGGCATGTCCCAGGGAATGAGTAGTGTTCCCCAAGTGCGCAGCGTAGTGCAGGGGGCTTCTGTGTCTGTCCTCTCCGCCAACAGTGTCCCCAATGCATGCACTCAACTTGTCTTTATTTCTCCATCCCCCCCCACCCCCCATTTTCTTTGTTTTTCGGTGAATGTGTGCATTAGCATCATCAGGCGGGGGAGAAGTGGCATCGGCGCAAGAGGGAGCTGCATCTCACATGGCCCCGGAGGGCCATGCAACGGACTCCGACATGACCAGTGAGACGGAGGGCGAGGGGGGCTCCACCACGGGGACCCGTGCAGACGTCAGTGACACCGACACGTCCTTGGATGGGAGATCCCTTGCGGTGGCGGCAACATCCGTGCCCACCGATACTTCAGGTACAGCCGCCACCCAGCGCACCAGCTCCGCCCTCCCAGCAGCCCCTCGGCCTTCGGCTCGTGCCCGCACGGCCAGGAAGGCGGCCATCTCCTTCGCCCCAGGCACCTCAGGCCCTGCCCCAGTCAGCCCTGCTGCCCTCAGTGAGGAGGTCATTGACCTCCTGAGGACCATCATTGTTGGGCAGTCTACCCTTTTGAATGCCATCCAGGGTGTGGAGAGGGAGGTGCATCAAAGCAATGCATACCTGGAGGGCCTTCATTCGGGTCAGGCTGCCCATCAGCGATCGTTCAACGCTCTGGCCGCAGCACTGACGGCAGCGATTGTCCCTGTCTCCAGCCTCCCTCTTCTAACTCCCTCCACCCAGTCCCACTCCCCTGTTCCTCTGCCTATCCCATCCACACCTACAGACCAGCCTGCACACACCTCAACACCCAAGGGAAGCTCATCCAGACATAAGCACCACAGAACACACAAGCATTCACACAAGCAACATACAGATGCAGACATGCCAACAGCCACTACCTCCTCTGTGTCCCCCACCTCCTCGTCTCCCTCCTCCCTCCCTGTGACGTCTACACTCACACCTGCATGCACACCACCATCAGCCAGTACACCCATCACCAGCACACCCTCCACACCAGTCCGCACACGTGCAGTCACCACCCCCACTGCCATGTACACGTCCCCTGTGTCCTCTCCCAGTGTGTCTGTCACCCCCGCTTCCAAACCACACAAACGCAGGCAGGCACCCAACCAACAGCTATCCACCTCACGTCAGCCTCCAGCCCAAGCATCTGCACCCAAAGACACCAGACTTGACTCTCCCACAACCACATCCTCTTCCTCCACTCCCATACCCACTCCAGCTACCCTTCCCATGGCTCCTAAAAAACTAATCCTCTATAAACTGGACCTCTTTTCCTCACCTGACCCACCCCCTCCATCTCGTAAGAGTTCCAAAAACACCTCAGCCACCACCAGCCCAGCAACTCCCAAGAACGTCGTGGCTGGTTTTTGGAGTCCGCCCTTTCCTTGTGCAGGGACATCGGCCAGCAGCAAAGGCACAGCCAGCCCCCCCCCCGGGAAGAGGAGCAAAAAACTGAAGGGCAGGCGCGACAGGCCTGATACGCCTGCCCCCAAGGAGGGTAGCCTTGCACCGTCACCAGCCACATCGGGTAAGGGAGCCAAGGGCCACGGAGAGTCTGCCAAGGAGGGCAAGGGCAGCAAAGCGCAAAAGGCAGGGAGCAGCCGACCTGGCCATGAGGGCCCCACCAGCCCCATTCCGGGGGTATCGGAGGAGACCCAGGGCCCCAGGACTCCATCACAGGAGGGCCCCGCAACGGAAAGGTCCGATGCTGACTGAGCAGGAAGTATTGGCCAGGTGTGGTTCACTCGAAATACAAGACAGGCACCGCTGAACAGGGCCCCTCCAAGACAGGCACCGCTGAACAGGGCCCCGCCGTGAGGAGCACCGCTGAACAGGGCCCCGCCGTGAAGGGCACCGCTGAACAGGGCCCCGCCGTGAGGAGCACCGCTGAACAGGGCCCCGCTGTGAGGAGCACCGCTGAACAGGGCCCCGCCGTGAGGAGCACCGCTGAACAGGGCCCCGCCGTGAGAAGCACCGCTGAACAGGGCCCCGCCGTGAAGGGCACCGCTGAACAGGGCCCCGCCGTGAGAAGCACCGCTGAACAGGGCCCCGCCGTGAGAAGCACCGCTGAACAGGGCCCCGCCAAGACAGGCACCGCTGAACAGGGCCCCGCCGTGAAGAGCACCGCTGAACAGGGCCCGCCGTGAGAAGCACCGCTGAACAGGGCCCCGCCAAGACAGGCACCGCTGAACAGGGCCCTCCTGTCAAGCACCGCTCCGCTGGGCCCTCATCTCAAGCACCGCTCCGCTGGGCCCTCCTGTCAAGCACCGCTCCCCTGGGCCCTCCTGTCAAGCACCGCTGCTGACTGAGCAGGAAGTATTGGCCAGGTGTGGTTCACTCGAAATACAAGACAGGCACCGCTGAACAGGGCCCCTCCAAGACAGGCACCGCTGAACAGGGCCCCGCCGTGAGGAGCACCGCTGAACAGGGCCCCGCCGTGAAGGGCACCGCTGAACAGGGCCCCGCCGTGAGGAGCACCGCTGAACAGGGCCCCGCCGTGAGGAGCACCGCTGAACAGGGCCCCGCCGTGAGGAGCACCGCTGAACAGGGCCCCGCCGTGAGAAGCACCGCTGAACAGGGCCCCGCCGTGAAGGGCACCGCTGAACAGGGCCCCGCCGTGAGAAGCACCGCTGAACAGGGCCCCGCCGTGAGAAGCACCGCTGAACAGGGCCCCGCCAAGACAGGCACCGCTGAACAGGGCCCCGCCGTGAAGAGCACCGCTGAACAGGGCCCGCCGTGAGAAGCACCGCTGAACAGGGCCCCGCCAAGACAGGCACCGCTGAACAGGGCCCTCCTGTCAAGCACCGCTCCGCTGGGCCCTCATCTCAAGCACCGCTCCGCTGGGCCCTCCTGTCAAGCACCGCTCCCCTGGGCCCTCCTGTCAAGCACCGCTCCGCTGGGCCCTCCTGTCAAGCACCGCTCCGCTGGGCCCTCATCTCAAGCACCGCTCCGCTAGGCCCTCCTGTCAAGCACCGCTCCGCTGGGCCCTCCTGTCAAGCACCGCTCCGCTGGGCCCTCCTGTCAAGCACCGCTCCGCTGGGCCCTCATCTCAAGCACTGCTCCGCTGGGCCCTCCTGTCAAGCACCGCTCCGCTGGGCCCTCATCTCAAGCACCGCTCCGCTGGGCCCTCCTGTCATGCACCGCTCCGCTGGGCCCTCATCTCAAGCACCGCTCCGCTGGGCCCTCATCTCAAGCACCGCTCCGCTGGGCCCTCCTGTCAAGCACCGCTCCGCTGGGCCCTCATCTCAAGCACCGCTCCGCTGGGCCCTCCTGTCAAGCACCGCTCCGCTGGGCCCTCATCTCAAGCACCGCTCCGCTGGGCCCTCCTGTCAAGCACCGCTCCGCTGTAATCCACCTGATGGACTGTGGCTTTGCACCCCCCAGGATGGCACAGTGGGCAATCCACCCACTGTAGAGACTTGAGAGACTGTGGCTTTGCACTCCCCAGGATGGCACAGTGGGCATGGAGGCCCTTCGTGGATCTGGCGTCGTGGACTCATGTGGCTGAGGTGCCCCCCTTCCCTTCCCCCTGAGGTGCCAGTTTTTTATTTTTGTGATGCCCCAGCAGTGTTCTCTCCAATGGACTCGATCTCGTGTGTGGGCTTTGCCCATGTGTTGGTGCACATTGGCCCACGGACATTTGGACTTTGCAAAACTGTGCCCGACTTTTGCTACTTGTATATATATAGTTCTAGATGTGTATTAATTCTTTATATATTGGTAAGTTCGCTATACTTAATTATTGATGTAATATAGTTCTATTTTTACAATCATTGCCTTTTGTCTTTGCATTTTTGTTTTTGGGGTTTGGGGGTGTCACTCTGACTTTTCAATCTGCATTGGTGTGTAGGTATTTCGGTGGGGGTGAGGGTCGGGGTGGGTGTGTGGCGTATGTGTGTGCCCGTAACCTTTCCTCCTCCCCCCTCCCCTGTGTCGTAGGTGCAGTACTCACTGTTGTCGTCTGCGGCGACGTTCGTGATCCTGGAAGAAGAGCAGGAAGGCAATGGCTGGGAGGATGTGGAGTTCCGGTTCCATGCTGTCCCGATTCCGCGTGGAGTGTGTCGAGGTGAGCGTTTTCCATTGGAAATGTCTGTTTCCGCCGTGTTTTTATCGGCGGGGCTCCCGCCCCGGAAAAGGTGGCGGATTGGTGAGTTGTGATAGGGTGGGCGGTACATTGTCTGCCGCCTGTCTGTTGGCGGTGACCGCCGCGCTGTTTGTTTGTGCCGCCGTGGCGGTCGGAGTGTTAAAGCGGCGGCCTGTGTTGGCGGTTCCCGCCAGGGTCAGAATTCCAGTTTTTTGGACCACCAGCCTGTTGGCGGGTTGGCTGCCGCTTTAACACTGACCGCAAGGGTCAGAATGCCCCCCATAGTCTGCATATACGTATGGGCGCTCCCGGAGTTTTTAGTCCCCCCCCCCGGATGGCATGCACAATGTCATTAATCAATGTTCTCAATAAAAAAAAAAAAGGGGGATAAATTGTTCAAAAGATACTCATGGGTGACAGCTACGACCTCCGTATGGATTCCCGCACAGTTATCCTTTGCCGCCCTTCGACTTGTCACTCAGTTCAGGTGGAAAAGCAGTCTAGCAGCTTGCATTTACAGTGCATCCGCAGATCTGGGGGTGAGCTTCGGGCCCTTGAACACTTCTGTTATCTAGGAGTCTGAGCTAGTCGAGTAGGAGTCCGAGTTGTCTGCAGGGACCGCCCGAAGTGCCTCGAAGGAATTTTGCGTGTGCATGGGAGTTTCTTTCAATACCTTTGCCCTTTCTTCTGCTGCCTGTTTTTCAGTGGGTTGTCCCTTGAATCGTTTCTTGGTGCGCTTCTGCGATAGAGAGGTAAGCCATTCCTCTCCTTCCTTCGTTCCCTCTTGGGATTGTGCGAAACCTTTGGCGTGCAACCACTTCCAGGCGTCTTCGGGGGAGGTGAAAATGTGGGTGCGATCATCTGATATCACTCTCAATTTAGCAGGAAACAATAGGGCGTATTTAATATTGTGCTCGCGAAGGCGTTGTTTGATTTTTGCATAGGAGTTGCGTTGTCTCTGTACCTCTTGGGTGAAGTCTGGGTAGGCATTAACAACTGAGTCCTCATGTCGGAATGGGCCTTTGCTATGGAACTGCTGTAATATTAAATCGCGGTCTCTGTAGTTTAAGAATCTTGCTATCAGTGGTCTAGGTGGTTAACCTAGGGCCGGTGGCCTCCCCGGGACTCTGTGCGCCCTTTCCACAGAGAAGAACTTCAATGGAGTCCCATTTAGCACTTCTTTGATTAGCCATTGCTCTAAGAATATTTTCGTACTCTGCTCTGCTAGTTTCTCGGGGAACCCTAGAAAGCGTACATTATTGCGCCAGGATCTACCTTCTGCTTCTTCAGCACGTCTCCATAGGATCTTCATGTCTGCATCCAGTCGTTGAATTTGTTTTTGATTGACCGTGGAGTTCAACTTGTTTAACACTTCTTCCGCTGACTTCTCTCTCCGCCAGGTTATGGTTCAAGTCTTGTGATGCTGTGTCTATTCTATTTTCCAAGGAGGATTTAGGCCCTGATTCTAACCCCGGCGGTCTTTGACCGCCGGGGCGAGGGTCGGCGGGAGCACCGCCGACAGGCCGGCGGTGCCCCGCAGGGCATTCTGACCGCGGCGCTTTGGCCGCGGTCAGAAAGGGTAAACCGGCGGTCTCCCGCCAGTTTACCGCTGCCCTCAGAATCCCCCATGGCGGCGCAGCTTGCTGCGCCGCCATGGGGGATTCTGACCCCCCCTACCGCCATCCTGTTCATGGCGGGAAAGCCGCCATGAACAGGATGGCGGTAGGGGGGTCGCGGGGCCCCTGGGGGCCCCTGCCTTGCCCATGCCAATGGCATGGGCACGGCAGGGGCCCCCGTAAGAGGGCCCCGCAAGGTATTTCAGTGTCTGCCTTGCAGACACTGAAATACGCAACGGGTGATACTGCACCCGTCGCACCTTCCCACTCCGCCGGCTCGATTACAAGCCGGCATCCTCGTGGGAAGGGAGTTTTTCCCTGGGCTGGCGGGCGGTCTTTTGGAGACCGCCCGCCAGCCCAGGGAAAAACTCATAATACCCTCCGCGGTCTTCTAACCGCGGAGCGGTATTATGGGGGCGGAATTCTGGCGGGCGGCCTGCGCCGCCCGCCAGGATTAGAATCACCCCCTTAGTGTCCATGATTGCCTGCAATACTTTTTCAGATTGTGTAGAGTGGGCTTGGAGTGTGCTTTCCAACGACTGTAAGGTTGGTATTAGCTGTTGATCACTCGGTGCCGGTCCAGGTGTATATAGATCTTGGCTTTTCGCTGATTTAGATTTCCCGGCCATGATGCGTTTCTGTTGGTCAACTTCCATGGTGTAGAGCAGCGTGGCTATGTGCTGCTTGAGCGTCAGTTTTCACTGTTGGTGCGCACCTGCCCCTTGGTATGTGGTTCCTCACCGTGGCGCAGCCGAGTCTGTTTGCGTTTCCCCTGAGCGAGCCGGTCGGCAGAGGCGCAGGTTGCCGGCCAATAATTTTTTAACACTGCCGCCAATGATTAAGGCCCCCATTACAACATTGGCGGTAAAAGCCGCTTACCGCCATGCATAAGACCACCACACACCGCCGCGGCAGCGGAATTCCGCCACGGTCATTATGACCCACTGCTCAGAATCAGCCAAAATTCAGACACCCACAGAAGTCCGCCACAGCAAAGGTCAGTGATAAACTGGCGAAAACAAAACCTCCACCGTCACGCCAACAGAAATACGCCCACACTATCACAACACACAAATCCACGCGGCGGTCTTTCAACCGCGATATTCTATTGGCGGTACACACCGCTGCGCTCAAAATACACACACATTTACAAAACACTACCACATTGGACAATTCCAAATACACACACTTGATACACATACACACACCACTCCCACACACCCATTACAATATAAAACACCCACCCACATCAGCCACAAACCCCTACAACAAAATTACAGAGAGAAGGCCAGAGAGAGACACTACAAACAACTACCAAGCATCCACAGGCACACAATACCATCACCCACATAACTTCCACGCACCTCACACAACACACCACTAAATATCACCCCACTTATCACTACACACACAACCCCACACATCACCCACACCACCCCATGGCAGGGCAAAGACACCCCAGGTTCTCTGAGGAGGAGCTCAGGGTCATGGTGGAGGAAATCATCTGGGTAGAGCCACAGGTACTCGGATCACAGGTGCAGCACACCTCCATAGCTAGGAAGATGGAGCTGTGGTGCAGAATAGTGGACAGGGTCAACGCAGTGGGACAGCACCCAAGAAATAGGGATGACATCAGGAAGAGTGGAATGACCTACGGGGGAAGGTGCGTTCTGTGGTCTCAAGACACCACCTTGGGGTTCAGCGGACTGGCGGCGGACCCCCACCTCCTCCCCCACAACTAACAACATGGGAGGAGCAGGTCTTGGCAATTCTGCATCCTGAGGGCCTCGCAGGAGTAGATGGAGGAATGGACTCTGGTAAGTCAAATCTTAACTATTACATTCCCCACCCTACTTGCATGCTATCACATACCCCCACCCTCACCCCCATCACTCCAACTCCTCACAAATGTCCCAACATCACAAACCACACATCCTAACACCAATCCCTGCATGCAACAACAAAGCATGGACACCCATCACCAAAGCATGGCCACTGCACATACCCATACACCACCCTAAACCACCATCACACAAGGACCCACACAGGAATGCAAGCACTGGGGTACACCGTCACCCACCCATTGAACACCATGGCACACACATATGTAATAAACATCCTTTTATACCCCTGCAGGATCCCTACCCAACGTCACCGGACAGGAGGGTCCACACATGTCCACACCACCAACAGAAGAGGCCCACAGTGATGACAGCAGCTCTGTCCAACTGGATCTAGATGACCAGCCCGGCCCATCAGGGACCTCTGCACAGTCGGTTCCCCTGACAGTCACAGGCCACCACAGAGCTTCCCCCCTCTGGAAACACCAGCACAGCACCCACCCAGCGGGCCCATATCTCTGTCCCCAGGACACGTTAATCAGCAATGTGTCCACCACTACAGGGAACCCAGGCTAACCCACCACCCCAACAACAGGGACCTGGGGGCAGTGGCAGTGGGAACACGGTTCAGGGGACAGAGGCCCAGGAACAAAGGGGAACTGGGAGGGCTGCTGTACGACAGGGGGAGGACAGGCCAAGGGAACCCACTCTCCACGAGGCCCTCTCCAACATCATGGGAGCCTACCACCATTCCCAGGAGACGATGGCAACGGCACTGGCCAAGTTTCAGGAGACCCAGCGGCTGCAGGAGGAACTCAAATCCATCAATTCCACCCTGGGCACCATCGTAGGGGTGCTGAAGGAAGTCCTCAACACCAGGAGGGACACTGTGGCACAACAAGGGGCCCCTGACACTAGCCTGGACGATGAACTGCCCACCACCTCTGCCGGTGCTAGTGGACAGGAGGCACCGCCACAGGACCACCACACCAGCACCCCACCCCCTGCAGCGGGTGAACCACCCTGCAAACGGTCCCTGAGATCCAAACAAAGAGGGAGAACAACGCCAAGGCCCCCGCCAAGAAATGAGACCACCCTGAATGTCATCCTTCTGTCCCACTTTATCACCCTGTCCATCCTCAAACTGCCCCAGCTCCACTTCCTATGCCCATTTGGGCAATGCACCTGTGAGAGTAATAGACTGGACTCTGCCATGGACATTCCTCCACCATCACCCCTCACCATTTTACAACCCCCTCCACTATTGAGCACTTAAATAAACACCCTTGAAGCACAAAACAATCTGGAGTCAGTCTGTGATTTCGAAATAGTGTATTAGCAATTACAGTGTCAAAATGCTCTTTCAAATGTAATGTCAACATACCTATGTCACACAGCTCTAGTCCATGAGGAAACAAAGCAGATGTCACGCAGTGGGACCCACATCTGTGAAATCATAAGGGAAAGTGACAACTCAGTGACCATACACTGGGTGAAAACGACAGACAGTTGAGAGGTAGTAGTGTTAAAGTACATGTAGTAAGCAGGTTTGTATTCTTACCTGTGTCTCACTGGAAATATTGCAGGATCACTGAGTTCCTGTTGTCGATGTCCTCTTATTCTGCTTCCTCGTCTACACTGTCCACAGGCTCCACAGCTGCAACAACACCGCCATCTGGACCATCCTCCTGCAGAAAAGGCACCTGTCGTCGCAAGGCTAAGTTGTGAAGCATACAGCAGGCCACGATGATCTGGCACACCTTCTTTGGTGAGTAGAATATGGATCCACCGGTCATATGGAGGCACCTGAACCTGGCCTTCAGGAGGCCGAAGGTCCGCTCTATAATCCACTGAGTCCACCCATGGGCCTCATTGTAGCGTTCCTCTGCCCTTGTCCTGGGATTCCTCACTGGGGTCAGTAGCCATGACAGGTTGGGGTAACCAGAGTCACCTGCAAATGGCGAGGGACAACTGTTAGACACACACTAACCTGTAGGGATATCCCCAGACCCAGACAACCATTCCCACTGACTTGCTTCCAAGTGCTCACCTAATAGCCACACACGGTGCCTCTGGAGTTGCCCCATCACATAAGGGATGCTGCTATTCCGCAGGATGTAAGCGTCATGCACTGAGCCAGGGAATTTGGCATTAACATGGGAGATGTGCTGGTCGCCCAAACACACCATCTGCACATTCATGGAATAATAACTCTTCCTGTTTCTGTACACCTCTTCACTCCTGCGGGGGGTACCAAAGCCACATGTGTCCCATCAATGGCACCTAAGATGTTGGGGATATGTCCCAGGGCATAGAAGTCACCTTTTACTGTAGGCAAATCGTCCACCTGAGGGAAAACGATGTAGCTCTGCAAGTGTTTCAGCAGGGCAGACAACACTCTGGACAACACGTTGGAAAACATAGGCTGGGACATCCCTGATGCTATGGCCACTGTTGTTTGAAATGACCCACTTGCAAGGAAATGGAGTACTGACAGCAGCTGTACTTTAGGGGGGATTCCTGTGGGATGGCGGATAGCTGACATCAGGTCTGGCTCCAGCTGGGCACACAGTTCCAGGATTGTGGCACGATCAAGCCTGTAGGTGATGATAACATGTCTTTCCTCCATTGTCGACAGGTCCACCAGCGGTCTGTACACCGGAGGATGCTGTCATCTCCTCACATGTCCCATTGGACGGTGCCTATGAAGGACAACAGTGAGCATAGAGTCAACCAACTCAGAGGTACGTACCCACAGCTTACACAGAACACGAATCATAATCCGAAATTTGGCCTGTATGAGTGTTGAGGCAAGGCCTAGGTATGTGTGACGCAGTTAGAAATTAAGCCATGTGGGCCCCTGAAATGGCAGCTGCCTGACCTGTAAAGTGGGACAATGGGATGTGAGGTAACTGCGCTGGCGTTGTATCCCGTCGCGGTAGGCGGTCGAAGACCGTGGCGCAATTCTGCATTGGTAAACATTGGACACAGGAGCCAATGATGATGTACGCCAGCGGTGACGGTACGCACCGCCGCGGACGTGACCGCCATTTTCTATCTGTTCAATCACTCGATACCTCATCTTCGACAGGAGAGGACCTACACTGCAAGTGCTGCTGTGACCTCGGTCTGGAAGAGACAATGGCTCGTGCGTCTGGGGAAAGGGCCCCTGCCTTCACATCGGAGGAGTTGGAGAAACTCGTGGATGGGGTCCTCCCCCAGTACACGCTACTCTACGGTCCTCCAGACAAACAGGTAAGTACACTGGGAGCATGCTGTATGGACTATGCCTGTGTGGAGTGGGGTGGATGAAAGATGGGGGGGGGGGATTGAGGCGTGCATGAAACGACAGTGAGTGCATGTGCCACATGGCAAGGGTAGGGATGGGGGCCAATGACTGTGACGGTGCAGTTGGTAATAACTTTTATTTTCCCCCTGTACAATTCATGTAGGTCAGCGCCCACCAGAAAAAGGATATTTGGCGTGCCATCGCCAAGGACGTCCGGACCCTGGTGGTCTACCACAGACGGAGCACCCACTGCCATAAGAGATGGGAGGACATTTGCCGCTGGAGCAAGAAAACGGCAGAGGCCCAGCTGGGGATGACCTCCCAACGTGGGAGGGGTGCCCGTTGCACCATGACCCCCCTGATGTTCAGGATCCTGGCGGTGGCGTACCCAGAGTTGGATGGGCGCTTGAGGGCATCACAGCAGCCACAAGGGGGTGAGCACACTCTCATTCTGCTGATTTTGCGCGCAGTGGAGGTGTCTGGGTGGGGGAGGTGGGTTGTGGGTTTCCCTAGGCCAGGTTGAGTGTGCTAGTTAGGTCCCCTTGTTCTGGCAGACCCTGTGGCACCCCACCCCACTTGTGTACAGTGCCAAGTACACCTAGTCAGGCTCCTGTGACATTCATGTGTGAGATGTCGGCAATAGCCTGTGGCACCCCACCCCACTTGTGTACAGTGCCAAGTACACCTAGTCAGGCTCCTGTGACATCCATGTGTGAGATATCGGCAATAGCCTTGTAGGCCATGTCCCAGGGATTGAACAGTGGAGCCCAAGTGCGCAGCGTAGTGCAGGGGGCTTCTGTGTCTGTCGTGTCCGCCAACGGTAGCGGTAATGCATGCACTCAACATGTCTTTCGTCCCCCCCCTTTTTGTGGTCTCCCTGTTCTTGTGTGGATTAGCATCATCAGGCGGAGGAGCAGTGGCACCGGAGCAGGAGGGAGCTGCATCCCACATGGCCCTGGAGGGCGAGACTACGGACTCAGAGTTCACCAGTGAGACGGAGGGTGAGGGGAGCTCCACAGCAGGGACAGGAGCTGAGACCAGTGATATGGACTCGTCCTGTGATGGGAGCTCTCTTGTGGTGGCGGCCACATCTGTGCCCCCTGCATCTACAGGTACAGCCGCCACCCCCCCTACCAGCACCGCCCTCCTAGCAGCCCCTCAGCCTTTGCCCCGTGCCCGCTCACCCAGGAAGGTTGGGCATCACCTTCGCCTCAGGCACCTCAGCCCCTGCCCCAGTCACCCCTGCTGCCCTCAGTGAGGAGGACATTGACCTCCTCGGGTCCCTCACTGTTGGGCAGTCTACCATTTTGAATGCCATCCAGGGTGTAGAAAGGCAGTTGCAACAAACAAATGCATTCCTGGAGGGCATTCATTCTGGTCAGGTGGCCCTTCAGCGATCTTTTCAGACACTGGCCTCAGCACTGATGGCAGCTATTGTCCCTGTCTCTAGCCTCCCCCCTCCAACTTCCTCCACTCAGACCCAATACCCTCAGCCTATCCCAAGCACACCTTCAGACCAGCATGCACACACGTCAACACACAAGGGAAGCTCTGGCAAACATGAGCACTATACATCCCACAGGCACTCACGCAAGCATCACACACATGCAGACACACCAACATCCACTGCCTCCACTGTGTTCCCCTCCTCCTCGTCTCCCTCCTTCCTCCCAGTCTCGTCTCCACTCACACCTACATGCACTACATCTACAGCCACTACTTCCATCACCAGCACACACACCACCACAACCTTCTCACGTGCAGTCACCACCCCCACTGCCATTCACACGTCCTCTGTGTCCTCTCCCAGTGTGTCTGTGACGCCACCTCCCAAGATACACAAATGCAGGCACACACCCACCCACCAGCCATCCACCTCACGACTACCTCCAGCGCATGCACCTTCACCCAAAGTCACTAAACGAACACCTCCTACAACCACAACCTCTTCCTCCACTCCCAAACCCCCTCCAGCTACCCGTCCCAGTGTTCCCAAGAAACTTTTCCTGTCCAACCTTGACCTCTTTCCCTCACCTCCCCAACCTATCAGTCTCCTAGGGCCCGACTCTCCAGGACCCAACCTAGCACCTCAGCCACAACATCTCCGGGACCAGTGGTGCCTCTAGTCACCGGAATCTGGAGTGCCCCGGGCAGCAGGGCAGCCAGTGTGGCACGGAGCCACAGCACAGACAGTCCCCCACCTGTGAAGCATCAAAAGTTGGCCAGTGCCCGGCAGGAGAGGGGGAAGACTCCAGCCACCAAAGCTGCTCCCAGGGGTACAGGTGGAAGTGTGGAGTCAGCTGCGACACCTTCCAAGGTGGGGAAGGGCCACAAGAAAGTCATCAAGTCTGGGAAGAGCAGCACGGCGGAGAAGACCGCCATCCTCCCTGCTGCCCAGGAGGCCACCGCCATCCTCCCGCTGCCCAGGAGGCCACCACCATCATCCCTGCTGCCCAGAAGGCCACCACCATCATCCCCGCTGCCCAGGAGGCCAGCACCAGCCCTGTTGCCCAGCACAGGACCGCCAGCACCAGCCCTGTTGCCCAGGACAGGACCGCCAGCACCAGCCCCGCTGAGCCAGACAGGACCGCCAGCACCAGCCCCGCTGGGCCAGACAGGACCGCCAGCACCAGCCCCGTTGGGACAGACAGCACCGCCAGCACCAGCCCCGCTGGGCCAGTACCGCCAGCACCAGCCCCGCTGGGCCAGACAGGACCGCCAGCACCAGCCCCGCTGGGCCAGACAGGATCGCCAGCACCAGCCCCGCTGCCCAGGAGGCCACCGCCAGCACCTGCCCTGCTGCCCAGGAGGCCACCGCCAGCACCAGCCCTGCTGCCCAGGACAGGACCGCCAGCACCAGCCCTGCTGCCCAGGACAGGACCGCCAGCACCAGCCCAGCTGGGCCAGACAGGACCGCCAGCACCAGCCCAGCTGGGCCAGACAGGACCGCCAGCACCAGCCCCACTGGGCCAGACAGGACCGCCAGCACCAGCCCCGCTGGGCCAGATAGGACCGCCAGCACCAGCCCCGCTGGGCAAGACAGGACCGCCAGCACCAGCCCAGCTGCCCAGGAGGCCACCGCCAGCACCAGCCCAGCTGCCCAGGAGGCCACAGCCAGCACCAGCCCTGCTGCCCAGGACAGGACTGCCAGCACCAGCCCTGCTGCCCAGGACAGGACCGCCAGCACCAGCCCTGCTGCCCAGGACAGGACCGCCAGCACCAGCCCTGCTGGGCCAGACAGGACCGCCAGCACCAGCCCTGCTGGGCCAGACAGGACCGCCAGCACCAGCCCCGCTGGGCCAGACAGGACCGCCAGCAGCTAAGTCACTGCCAAGGACCCCGCCACCACAAGCACCGCTGAACAGGACACTACCGCCACAAGCACCGCTGAACAGGACACTGCCGCCACAGGACACTGCAGCCACAAGCACCGCTAAACAGGACACTGCCGCCACAAGCACCGCTAAACAGGACACTGCCGCCACAAGCACCGCTGAACAGGACACCGCCGCCACAAGCACCACTGAACAGGACACTGCCGCCACAAGCACCGCTGCCAAGGACACCGCCGCAACAAGCACGGCTGGCCCATGAGCGCCAAGGGCACTGACGCTACTGAGTCCGTCACGAGCAGGATGAAGCACTCTGGGCACAAGGCCCCCTCCAGAACCAGTGGAGAGATACATCCACTACCTCTTTCCTTGGCAGGAAGAAGCACTCTGGGCACAAGGCCCCCTCCAGAAGCAGTGGAGAGATACATCCACTACCTCTGGCCTTGGCAGGAAGAAGCACTCTGGGCACAAGGCCCCCTCCAGAACCAGTGGAGAAAGGCATCCACCTGAGAGACTGTGGCTTTGCACTCCCCAGGATAAATCAGTGGGCAACCCACCCACTGTAGAGACTTGAGAGACTGTGGCTTTGCTCTCCCCAGGATGGAACAGTGGGCAACCCACCCACTATAGAGAGTTGAAAGACTGTGGCTTTGCACTCCCCAGGATGGAACAGTGGGCAACCCACCCACTTTAGAGACTTGAGAGACTGTGGCTTTGCACTCCCCAGGATGGAATAGTGGGCAACCAACCCACTGTAGAGACTTGAGAGACTCTGGCTTTGCACTCCCCAGGATTAAACAGTGGGCATGTGGCCCCCTCGTGGATTTGGCATTGTGCACTCAACCGGCTGAGGTGTCCCCCTTTCCCTTCCCCCTGAGGTGCCTGTTTTATTGCTATCTGATGCCCCTGCAGTGTTCTCTCCGTCATGTTCGGGGATTGAGTGTGGGCCTCGCCCATCCCGTGTGGGCCCAGTGTTCCACGGACTTCAATGGAGCACTACCTGGACTACTATTCTTGGTATATATATTTGTTTATAGTGTGTATGTATTTTTGCGTCCTGGATTTTAATATATTACACTGGTTACACTCATTTCCTTTTGTCTTTGCATTCTTCCAGGGGGTTTGGGGGTGTAACTGTAATGTATCATGCTGTATTGTGTGTGTTGTAGTGGGTGAGGGTGGGTGTGGGGGTGTTGCATGTGTGTGTCCCTGTTTTTTTCCTCCCCCCTCCCCTGTGTCGTAGGTGCAGTACTCAGCATTGTCTTCGCCGCCGGCATTCGCGCTCCTGGTAGAGGAGCAAGAAGATAAGGGCTGGCAGGATCTGGAGCTCGGGTTCCATGGCGTCCGGATTCCTCGTGGGGTGTGTAGAGGTGAGCGTTTGTCTGTCATTTAAGGAAGCAAGAGCCAGTAGCTGGGTTGCCAGCTCACATGGTGCCACCATGTTCCACATGATCTTGGCTCTGATCACACAGTCTTCTGATGGAGCGCTGATATCACATGGTCGGAACAATATGATCGGACAACTCCTACACAGAGTGGGTTTCCATCCCCTGTGCGGATGCTGTATACAGATGATGCCCATTTGTGTTTTTTGGTGCTTTCCAAGGATATCAGCAACAGCCACATAAGTTTCCGTGTGCCTTATTTAGGGTTGGGGGTAGGTAGAGTAGCTCTTGGGCAGTGCTTGGCACAAAGCCTCACCCCTCTTCATGGCCTCGCCCCCTCAGAAGTCCATTCAGGGCAGATGAGAGTACTGGGCACAATACCCCTCATCCCCCCCAGATCCCGTGAGACTTTTTTTTCAAAGTTTTCAATTCTGCTGTCGTGTAATGGGCATGCAGAAGATTTCCAGCAGTAACACCGAAAAACACACCAAAGAAAAACTAAGGCATAGAAAGTTAAACTGTAACAATAACTTTTCAGATATAAAGAAACTGACATGCTTTTCCAAATAATAGAAATTAAGAAAAAAGTTTGTTTAAAGCAAACAACCATTCACTGCAAAAAAGGTGACTAACCACAAAGATGTATGAGGGTGAAGTAATGCTATCTAATAAGGACAGATAGAGGCCACTGTAATCAGTAAAACATTTGCAAAGCATAATAATAAACAACACATAACAAAGGAGAGCCCTTTATTTTCTTTGTAAATATTCTGAAACTTTTAACAATGTAAACTTTTGTACACCAAACATGTTATTTTTCTCTTTAAAGAATGCTTTAATAATACGGGTTGGTTACTTTTGACAGGTGTTCTTTTAGGATGGCTTTATAGTTTATTTTTTTATTTTTCGTGTTTCTGGGCTGTAACTACTAAAGCCCATATTTATACTCTGTTTGCGCGGGATTTGCGTCATTTTTTTAACGCAAATTCGACGCAAACTTAACTCCAGATTTATACTTTGACTCTAGACCCGTCTAGCGCCAAAGTTATGGAGTTTGAGTCATTTTTTGTACGTGAAAACCTACCTTGCGCAAATGACATGCAAGGTCGGCATTCCCATGCAAAAAATTAATCTAAGGCATGTGCGCCTTATTTATCCTCCGTTGTCGAAATGACACACAGGAGGAGGTGGGCCTTAAAACATGGCACCCAGCCGGATTTGCACTGTTTTTTAACGCCTGTGTCAGGGCAGGCGTTAAGGGACCTGTGGGCTCATTTCCATGGTCAGAGACCATGAAGCAGTCCACAGGTGCCCTTCCCTGCACCCAGGGACACCCCCTGCCACCCTTGCCCACCCCTGGAGTATATTCATGGTGAGTGCAGGTAAGTGCAGTTAAGTATATATATATATATATATTTTTTTGGGTGGCATAGGGGGGCCAAACTTGGACCCCCTTACATGCCACTGTGCCCAATGTCCATGCCCAGGGGACAGAAGTCCCCTGGGCATGGCCCTTGGGCAGGGGGGCATGACTTCTGTCTTTGCTAAGACAGGAGTAATTTCCATGGGGGTTGTGCATCAAAAAATGGCGCAAGTCAGGTTAGATCCAATATTTTTGACTCTAACATGACTTGCACCATTCTTTGGCGCACAACCCCCAGTCTTCCCTTCGCCTCGGGTGCCCGGTTACCGTCATTTATTTTTACGCAAACCAGGCTGCAGCGCTGGCTAACGTCATTCCATAGATAAGGTGCCCATGCGCTGATTTGCGTCAAAAAGTATAAATATGGGCCTAAATGCCTCCATCTTTCCCTGCTGTACCGGGCACTGTGGGGCAGAGAAATAACTTGAAAGATTGGAAGAGCAAAGTAAACTTGAACCACTCCCCCCTACTCTACAGATTAAAGACAACCATGCTGCAGGCACATCAGAAATCATTTATTTCAAGTCGACTGTAAAAGCATGAAATTGAGAGTGGCAAACTGCACAAAACTAGTGGCTATATTGACAGAAGAGGTACTCCAAGTGTATTATAGCCTATGATACTTTTAATGTGGATGATGGAATATTTTTTCTCATTTTGCTGGAGTATGCTGTCCTCCAGACTCATAAGGCCATGAGTTAGGGGGTCATTCTGACCCCGGCGGTCGCCAGGGTCGGCGGGAGCACCGCCGACAGACCGGTGGTGCCCCGCAGGGCATTCTGACCGCGGCGGTTCGGCCGCGGTCAGATGCGGGAAACCGGCGGTCTCCCGCCGGTTTCCCGCTGCCCTGCAGAATCCTCCATGGCGGCGGAGCGCGCTCCGCCGCCATGGGGATTCTGACACCCCCTACCGCCATCCTGTTCCTGGCGGGCATGGGCACTGCAGGGGCCCCCGTAAGAGGGCCCCACAAAGTATTTCAGTGTCTGCTATGCAGACACTGAAATACGCGACGGGTGCCACTGCACCCGTCGCACCTTCCCACTACGCCATCTCAATTCTGAGCCGGCGTCCTCGTGGGAAGGTTGATTTGCCCTGGGCTGGCGGGCGGCCTTTTGGCAAGGGCAAATCCCAAAATCCCAAAATCCCAAAATACCCTCAGCGGTCTTTCGACCGCGGAGCGGTATTTTGGTGGGGGAACTTTGGCGGGCTGCCTCCGCCGCCCGCCGAAGTTAGAATCACCCCCTTAGTGTAAAATGTATTGTGTTTCAGGTTCAAAAAAGAGGCAAGGAAAAACAAGGGATAAGATTACAGAAACATGATTGGAGTGGAATGTGTGTTTACACTTGTTTTCTCGCCTGAGAGCACTTCCGTCTTACAGAAAAGGACCAAGACCTCATTGTGACGATTTATTTGATAATAATTGCATAATGTGCACAGTGTAAACCCTTTTGATATCAAGAGGGAGGTTGCCTCATTTGCACTAGGACATGGATTCATGCAAATATAAATGTAAATGTTTTTTGCTGTGCTCGGATTTATTGGCAATCCTGATGCAGGGGCCGATAGGCTCTATGGATGAGCACTGAGAGTATACCCCCTCAGAAATTGCACATGGTTAGGGCCTGATTTAGAATTTGATGAACAATACTCCGTCTGTCAGATTGGTGGAGGACATTATGTCAGCCATTCATCGTCCAGGGCTCATCCCTATACAATGAAAAGAATTGTCACAGCAATTATTTTGATTGTACAAAAAGTTTGATGGATGGCATCAGACTACCAAACTTTTAAAAGTTTTTATTTTTCAGAGACAATCTACTAAATCATGAGTTTGTTTCAAAAAATCCAAACACGTATGACACACACACACCCTTGATATTCTCCTGCAGGGTGTGTGGGGTCAATGATTTTTTCCCTGGCCCTCACCACCAGATTTTTCCTGGTAGTGATGTACAGAAAAAACAGAGATTATACCGTTCATCCTTAACAAGGCTAGCTGTGTAATGACCTTCCTCTGACAGCCCCTGCTCCCTCAGACCATCAGAGGATTTTTTCTGTCAAAGGAGACCATGAGGGCTCCATTGAAAGAAAAATATAAGGTCTCTAAATGAGGCGGCTGGATCCAGAGTTTTGCAGACAGGCTACTCCGTTGTAAGTGCAATGGGGTACCTTACTGCCAAACTGCAAGTCAGGTGCTTAGTGTGATCCCCTGAGGACATATTTTAGGAGATCCCAGGGTCTCCACTAGATATCCTCACATAAGTGGCTACAGGTACATACTTTTTCTAGACTGGCCTGTGCCTCTGCATTGAAAGACAAGCTAGCAGGTTGATACTGCTAGCTGACACGGCTCACAGGGATTCCTGGGGGTGGCGGGGCAGCGGACTGGGGGGATCTGTAATACATTTAAGTTTATTAAAATAAAATGTTAAAAAACGTACCTTCTCCGCAATGCACTGCTCCTCTCTCCTGTGTTGTCTTGCCAGACACAGGCTCCCAGCCTGCCCTGCGCCAATCCTGACGCTGCTCAGAGCAGTGTCAGGATTGGCTGGGAGCACCCACCCAGGATGCTCCCAGGCAGACTGGGAGCCTGTGCAGGCTCTCTCAAGCCCGGCAACACAGTTGCCGGGCTTGAGAGAGTCTACTGCGCATGTGTGTTTGGCCTGTCTGAGACGGCCGGCCAATCAAACATGCGCAGTGAGGGGGAGTACTGTGCACGTCAACCCCGTGGCCTCACCCCTTCAATGAAAAGGTTAATAAACATAGTTCAGTACCCTTTTCTTTAAAAGGTTTTGCAGCTGCCGCTGCTGGCAGAGAAGCAACGCTCCTCTGCCCTTATGGAGGAGCCGACCCTGACTACTAGTCTGTCTTTTAATGCAGCACTGCCCCCAGAGCAGGCGTGAGTTTTTGACTGCACTGGAATTAATACCATTATGTTGTTAAGGCACATAGGGCCAGAATTACAAGGCCCTAGCTCCACTGGAGTGTCACTTTCAGTGGTGCTCCGGTGGTGCTTTTTACTGTACAATATTTACAAACAGGCGTTAAACCACTTTTTGTGGCTTAACGCCTTCTTGTAAATATGGTCCCCCAATGCAGTTTTCTGCGTCAGAGGGGTGTGCAATGGGTGTTGCTATGTGCATTCCACTGCAACACCCATTGCTTTTGACGCTGCCCCAGATTTACAAGAAGGCATCATTTTAAGGCAACGACAAAAACTAACACCCACGACACGGGTGGCGTTAGCATGGCACAACAAGGAGGAATACCTTTATTTCTCCTCATTGTTTCCTCTTTCTATGTGTGCTGCAATCTGCAGCATACATAGAAGGAGCAAAAGGCCATGAATGATTGTTTATGTGCAGTAAGGTGTCTCCTGCACATAAACAATCATTCCAAAATGACGCTTTGGTACTTCTATGTGTGCTGCATCATGCAACACACATAGAAGTGCCAAATCACCAATGTAGATTGGTTATGTGCAGGAAGAAACACATTCCTGCACATAAACAATATATCCCCTCAACGCAGACACCATTGCACTATTGTGCAAGGATGCCTGTGTTGGCTCAGGGAGCTTGATTCAGTGTTGGCGCATCCCCGCGTTTCAAAAGTGACACAGCGTGGCACTGCCGGTTTTCACGCAGCACCGCCCTGTGCCACTTTGTTGTAAATCTGGGACATATTTTATAATGGGCAGGCATAATCATTCCTTAAATGTCAATAATATTCCATGACTTTCCACAGGACCAGCATTTTTTTGGGGTGGACATCATCATATGATTTTTGCTAAGAATACACCAAGAATGGACAATGTTATGCTATGGCCAGGGGGGTAGGCAAAATGATTCCATGGATGCCCACATTATATGAGTTGCCACCTTCAAGGCAGGAGCCAGAAATGTAAAGGATGTCACAATATGTCAAAAAGGACCACATTATGGAAGGTCCAGAAATATACAAGGGGTTGGAATTTTCATGCTGTGTGTGGTCTCAGTATTGCCATCATTATATCATCAGTAGGTACCCCATGCAGTTGTTAACTTACTGTACTCTGCTGAGTGGCCAGGATTTCAGGCCCAGTCCTCTAGAAGAACTATAGTGCACCACAACTCCTAAGAATAAAAAGCATTTGCAGAGCAAATAGGTCTCAAATTTGCCAATTCTTTTTTGCAATAACGTATGGGCATGCATGAAACCAAATATGCAAACAGGCAATTGGAATTTTAGACTGGCTTTTCGAAAAAAGAAAATGCACTTCTAGATAGCCACTGGAGTCACATCATATCACATGCATAAAAATAATAGGATGTGGCTTGCAGGGAGCAATATGGAGAGCAAGGGGGTGCGAGAAATTGAAGGGGGAAATAGCACAAGGGGAGAGAGCAAGGAAAATGAAAGCACTCCCATGGAGTACTTACAGAAATGGAAAAAAGTAAATCCCTCAATGCAAGCATGATCAGCAGTGGCCAGACCCTTCTTCCAACCACTGTGGGCAGGCAGGCCCCTACCATGCATGGCCTCTGACCATGTGCAGCATGGTGTTGGATGTAGGGCTTTTATCCAAATCCCACTGCACTCAGCCTTTGGTTGTGTGTGGCTTAGGGTTGGCTGCAGGGCATGGCACTTAGAGAGGCCTTTTGTACAACTCCTCACAGACATCCAAACCTGTGATGTCCTTGGCCATATGTGGTGGGGGGATGGCCACTGGGCCTGGCCTGTGGTCAGACAATGCATCCACCCCTTGTGGGCAAGCAACTCCACACCATGCACAGCCTTCCTTAATAAAAAAGTAAAATCAACATCTTGGTGATCCTTTCTTTTGACATGGTTTTATTATTGCATTGTGTGTGCTGAAAAATGATAAAAGACTCAGACATATTGTTTTTTTAAAAATAACAACATGTATCTGATTCTTTCTTTTAACATTTTTCAGACCACAAAATGCAACAATAAAAAAACCACAAGAGGACCTTGCATGCCAGTTGAAGAGCTTAGCGCCCCAGCTAGGAGTGCTCCAGGAAACGTACAGTATTTTTTTCATGTTGCTGTGGTCAGTTGCACTCTCTGCAATCCCCCACAGCATTAAAACAATGCTTGGTGGAGTGCCTATCCTTTCTAAGGACATCATCAAGCTGCAAAAAAGATACTGTGAAGTGACATTGCAGGGTATGATGAGGCACTCCTTCAATGAGCCATGAATAATAAATGAGTGGCTCTGACCACTCATTTATTCACTTTTTAAAGTTTGTAAATATTTTTGTGGGTGTCCCAGTGCCTGCCCGGAACACCTACATTTTACATTGTGTTTAGGGGCCATGGGTGTAGCCCCGGTGCCCCCACACCTCCAACCAGCTCCTCAGCAGATATACATTTTTTACTTTAGTGAGTGCCCTTGTGTCTACCCGGGACACCCGCAGATCTAATTTTTGCCAGTGGCCACAGGGGAAGTCCCAGCAGCCCTGCAGCCCCAGCTGGCTCCCCTAAAGAGAGCCAGCCCTTTTATTTGGTTTGTGGTAGCCACCCCAGTGCCCACCCAGGGAAGCAACAATGGCTGCCAGTTGGGGGCAGCGGCCCCCTCGGCCCCTAGCCAGCTCTCCTGTAGGAAGCAGGCCTTTTATTAAATATAGTTAGGTGCCCCAGTGGCCACCTGGGGGACCCACATTGGCAGCCAGTTCAGGGCCACGAGCGGAACTCCCAGACCCCGCAGCCACATACATCTCCCTGGCCAGCACAATACTGAGAGCTGGCGGCATTTGGAAATTCCTCTTTGCTCCCACCTCGACCGGAGCAGCATTTTGTAACTGATCCTGCTGGGCAAGAGTAAAGTACAGTTCCTTTCCTGGCAGAGTGCAGTGGGATGTACAAATGTTTTTTTTGGCTAAATTTCGTTGCAAAGCATTTGCAGGTTAGCATAAATTTAAATTTTTTTGTAACCTATTTGCAAATGGGAAGGGTCCCTTTGTGAATGCGGGTGACAACATTTTTTAAGAGCAGCTGGTGGTCCCAGGGACCATTGCCTACTCTTAAAAAAATGAAAAGAAAACTGTTCCACTTTCTTTTTGAAATGCATCCCATTTTCCTTTAAGGAAAACGGGCTGCATTTAAAAAAAAAAAAAATCTTTAAAAAGCAATCACAGACATGGTGGTCTTCTGACCCCAGCAGACCACCATCTCTGTGATATTTGGCCATTCCCAGTGGGTCATAAATTGTGTACCGACCCCATGAATATTAATGAGGTAGGGCCATTTGCAACCCCCTTGGAATCGCTAAGTGTGTCTGAGACACATTTGAACATCGCTGTTTGCGATTTCCTAATTGTGAATCGAAAAAATTAGCAAGTAGGAAATCACAAGCACATTTTTTCGTACAGGTGGCCCTCGGCCCCTGGAGTCTTATAATGGATGCCACAACATTTTCTTTCATGTTGAGACCAGAAATTCAGAGAGCTCAATTCTGAGGGAGCCTCACTCCCACAGAAGTGAGATGACCCAAAGAAAAAAAAACCTCTGCCAATCACAACTCTCTACTTTTGAAGTTGTGCTCACAAGACAGTTAAGAGAGTCCCTCGAACCAAACCGTCCAGATATACAAATAGTTTTGTACCTTAATATCTCAAAAACTACTGATTGGATTTACACCAAATCACACTTTCTGGTCCCACATCTAGCTTCCTGACATATTTGGTGTAATACCATTCAGCAGTTTTACTGAATTGTGTTATATAGAAAATGCATGGAGATTTTGGCTTTTGGGACGGCCCCCCTCATTTGTATTTCACCTCTCACTTGACGGATCACCCCAAAACTTTCCATGAAGGAGCTGAGCAAAAAAAGACTGCTTTCTCAGAAAATTTCATAACGATTTGTGAAATAGTGGCAAAATTCTTAGCAAACAAAAGATTAATTTACTATGGAAATGTAGATCTAACTATAACTACCCAATGGCGAGCACCAATGAGTAATATTTATTTAGATGTATAACAAAATAAAAAATACTTCAGCGCTATTAACTTAATTTTAAATTAAACATTTAGTTAATTTAAACATATTAAAATAAATTAATATACGTTTTTTTAAAGATTTATTAGCAAAATAAAACCCCATCCGAAGGATAAAAATATTATTATGTAATAATAATGATTAAGGACCTGATTTAGATTTCGGCGGGAGGCTTCTGGATATTCCATCCACCGAAGTCTAAATCTCATTGTTTTCTTTGGGATTTAGGTTTCGGCGGATGGGTTGGTGGATGGTATATCCTTCACGTTGCGATGGAGTAACCCCTCCACCAAAATCTAAATCAAGCCCTAAGTGATATATAGAAATAATTAAAAGTAAATTGCTTATATGTAAATAAAAAGGAATGTAAGAGGTGGGATCAGGTGCTTGCCAAGATGGCCACCTGAAGGGGAGCTCTCCTTTCAACACTCTGCTTTTCTGATGGTTTTATCAACTCGAAGCCTGGGGCACTCGCAACTTTGGGCCCTGGCAGGTGCACACTCACAGACATCGCTGGTGGCCTCTAAGCGTCAAGTACAGATGCTGAGGGGGCAGAGAAAGGAGACTGTGCTCAGGGAGGCCATGAGCATGCTCCTATCCTGTGTGACAACGAGGGGCGAGAAAGCCTGGACACAAGAGCAAAGTGAGATTGCGGTGATGCTGGGGCCACACAAAAGGACACGCTAGTCTCTACTCCCCACCCCACACTAGAATTAGCAGAGAGGGAGGCACAATACAATCTCCGGCATTGAGATAACATCAGAGGACAGGTAGCCCATATCTTATTAAATATTTGGATAAGCATATACTTTATGTGGCTGGTGGTTTCTGGCGTACCCTTGCATGCTGCTGGGTGTGCAAGAAGCCCTGCTCTGTGAGATCTACTGAATCCAACATAGTCCCTCAGACCAAAATAACTGATGCTCAGACCCACTGACTGCAGATGGCAAGAACTAAACATGCATTACCAATAACTCCTTGCCCTGTTACCTTGCATTGAGGAGGGACCTTCTGTACCTGTGAGCACTTTGACTGATGACAATTCAGGGGGCCTAAATATCACATCTGGAGCAGCCCAGCTAAGTGAGCTTTTCTGGAGCTCATAAATCTGCACTAGCCTACCCTTCTACCTGACCGCTCTAGCATTACACCACAACTGACAGCAACCTTGGTGCCATGTGGAAAACAGGTTATAAACAAAGTAAGTTCCAGTTTAAGTAGCACTACCAAATGAACACATGCTCCAGACCCTCCTCCTCCCATCCCAGAAACCCCCCCGGAGAAGCAACCAGACTAAGACAAACACATAAACACCATCCTCTTGGAAATGAGATCCAGCCTCAGGGAGTTCAGCAGCAAATTCGACTTTATGAATGTGCGAATGTACTTAATGAAGGACAAGCTGGATAAACAGGAAGACCGTCTAAGAGAAGCAGAAATCAAGATATCTACTTTGGAGGATGTTGAACCGGACACTAAAGCCACTTTGAACTGTCTAAAGAAAGAATTCACAAAGGTGACAGCCAAAAGCGAAGACTTGGAATCTCTTTTGTGCAGAAATAATATCGGAATAGTGGGTCTCCTTGAAATCACTAACATGGGCAAGCATGAAATATTTGTAGAGTCGCCTAGGTGAACTCTTTGGCAAAGGCAACTTTTCTGATCTCTGAAAGCAAGGGCTATTGGCGTACCAGGCATCCAATTTTTCAATGTATCCTGACTTCAACCTAGTGGTGCATGGGGCATGCTGGTCTCTCATGAGGTGAGGAATCTTCTCAGCAAAAAACGGATCAAGCATACAACACTCTACCTGGCTCGGCTCCTTGTTCACACAGACGATAAGAAACAACTCTACACCAGCCCAAAATAGGCACTGGCTTCACCAAAAAATCAGAGAGGAACACACTGGATGTACCAACCTCTCCTTATGTGCGGAGTCCATGCCGAATGATCCCCGCAGCAATGAGCCAACCAAAACATTATGGATAGCGATTGCACCTGGACTTAAGTGTAACCCTGTCACCTGGACCCTTTAATGGGACATGTAGTTAATATGACATACTATAACTCACTGCTTTCAAGAACCAAAGTAATAACTGGCAGTTTGTTGGAGGCACACTAACGCGCTTGAACAATGTGCTTAAGGTTGTGCTTAAGGTAGTGTTTGTATGATATTTGTGAAATTTATTTGAATGTACTGATAGTTGGAGTAATTCAGTGTATGAGGGGATGAAGAAATGGTAGAGAGAGATGTTAATGTTTTTGTTGAGGAAAGTACACCTTACTCAACATGCACACCACAGCTTGATAGCATCAGTAGTAGATCTTATCATTCTACACATGAGAACCCAATATGGTTAGGATCAAAACAATAATGTGGAACATCCAAGGTTTCAGAAATCCCTCCAAAAAATCAGATTCTGACACAAATGGGCAGGCATATTATTGAGCTAGTGTTTCTGCTAAATATCGACCTGGAACCTGCCAATTCTGTGATGTTTGCATGCACTTGTGGGCCCTATCACTAATTCGCCTCCTACAGCACCTATGCTCAAGGAGTTGCCAAACTCATTAAGAGATCCCAGCAACCTCACCTATTGTTCCCTCAAAGCGACCATGAGGGGCCATACATCTACTTTAAGGGGGACTTTAAATGACATACAAATAACCCTGACCAAGTCCTACATTCCTAACGTTAACAGCCTCAAGTTCTTTCAGAAAGTGATGTCCATATGCACATAGCAGTTGGCAAATAACATAATATGGTCAGGAGACATTAACCTGACCCTGTGCCCTGAGATCGACAGCAGTAACTATGTTGAATCCCACCTTCCACTAGCTGCTAGAGTGCTACAGCGAATTATTGAAATGGAGGGGTTGAAACATATCTGGAAAGAGAACTAAGGGAGGATAAAGCTTATTCTTACTACTCTGCAGTTCATGACCCTCACTGTCATTTCTTGCCTCAGCTGAGGTGCTCCTGTGGACACTAAGCATTGATCACCTACCTGACTGCTCCCCAATTGTACTTATGATAGAAACTCCCAAAGATGGAGCGCCCCATCACCTCTGGTGCTTTCTAATGGTACCTTTAGAGAGACAGCCTTTACAGGAGATTGCCCCTAAACTATCGAGGAGTTCTTTAGAACAAATTTGGCTCTGCAGAACGGTTCACTACGGTCTGGGAGACCTGCAAGGTCTACATCAGAGGCTTCATAATGGGTAAATATACGTGGGAGTCCTCCAGTTGATAAAAACACAGCTGAGTAAGACAGAAACCAAGTGAAAGTACTTAGAAACAGCCTATGAATGGTCTTATAATGAACACATTCGTAAAACCATCTCGGAGGTACAGGAGTGAATGGATAGCAAATTAAAATATTTAGCTAAATATGCTGAGGCCCACAGATATGGTGAAGGAGACCCTTCCAGCAAGACCCTCTCATGGTTGTTGAAGGGAGCATTCACAAATGATTATATACACTTTTCCAACTCAATACATGGGAATGGTAGGAGACAAGACCACTATAACATTGGAATTCTAGAGATGCTATTGCACACGACAAGCCAGTTGCACATTGGCAACAAGTGCTAATCTGTGAACCTACCTAGATGACATTGCATTAGCATGGATCGACGGAGTGAATAAGGAGTTCCTTCTTATACCTACTGAAACACAGGTGATTAACATGGCCATAGACAGCCTAGCGAGTGGAAAATTCCTGGGTTCTGATAGCCTCACAGCCAAGTTTTATGAGACATTTAAACAACTGCTGGCACAACACCTCGCTACCCTCTACCAGGAGACTGTGGGCAGTTGCAAGCTTCCTCCTACCAAGAGAGAGGCCATCATCTTTGCAAACTGAATTCTAGCCAACAGTCAGTCATACAGACCATTATCTCTCCCGAACCTCCATAACAAAATACTTAAGCCCAGATATTTCTTGCACCCCCCCCCCCACCACCACCTAATGACACCATGGGTGCACCAGATATACAATACGGTGCACCATGGTGCATGTTAGACCAATAGTGTCAGCATTTTTTATGCTGTTGTGGCTCTTTGCTCCACTAGTGACAAAATGTTTGACACTAGTGGAGCAAAGTACAAGGAGGCCATTGATTTCAATGGGTGTGTCCTTTTAACGCCTGCTTGAGCAGGCATTAAAAATGACTCAAAAAATGGTGCAATGAAATCTTGTAGACTTCATTGTGACATTTTCGTGGGCCTCCTAACACAGGAATGCCCCCCTTGCACATATTATGCCTGGCGCAGGCATAATGTGGTGCAAGGGGTCGCGAAGTGGTGCAATGCATGCATTGCGCCACTTTGTAAATATGGTGCAACTATTTTTGCCTCATTGAACCACATTAGCGTACAAAAAATAATGCTAATGTGGTGCAAGGAGGGGCTTGGGCCTTGTAAATCTGGCCCTTACACAGATAGTTGCAAACGGGTTGGCCCCTTAATGTCCAGCCTAATCCTGCCAGAACAGTGTGGATTTATACCTGGCAGGGCCACACTTAATAAATTGTGAATCTTCTTCACAGTCATGCCACAGATCAGATCAGAAGTGGCAGCAGCAGCTCTACTTGATGCAGAAAAGGCATTTGACTTTTTTGAGTGGCCTTCACTATATGTCTTTCTCCACAAATTGGGCATATCCTATAAAATCCTATAAAATCCATCAATTCAACTGCTACATACTAAGCCACAAGCCAAGGTCTGGGTGAATGGCTGCCTGTCAGCCTCCTTTCCGATATGTAGTGGCATGAGACAGGGGTGCCCCCTCGCTCCCTTTTTATTTGCTCTCACTATGGAGCCACTAGCCAGAGACCAGGCGGCGAGCTGAGCACATACAGCGCAGGACTACATTCCCAAATAAGCACTTATAGTTGTCCATGTACACTAATGACATACTCTTCTTTACTAAAGACGCTGAGGAAAACCTCACACCGATCATAGAAAAGACAGGATGCTTTGGAGACTTCCAAGGCTTACCCTTTAACTGGTCTAAATCCAAAATGCTCCCACTCACCACAAGCACCAGTCGACCAACAACCCTTTGCAGTGGTACGACAGCTAAATCCGCTATCTGGAGATTCTACAGCGGAGAGATATACATCAGATAATATTAGAGAACTGTGGCCTGATGCTTGCTCAACTAACAGATCAGAGAGATGGATAACACTACTGCGATCCATGACGGGATGCATGGCATTGAATAAATGATAGTGCTCCCAAAATATCTGTTCCCTTTTTCTGAATATTAGTATACCACTCAAACAAATCTTTATTGCCAAATTAAAGTCAGTATTTATCACACTGGTAAAGGTGGGATGGAACCTGAGACTCTGCTGGGAGACACTCACCCTACCCTTTGATGGGAGTTTTGGTTTGCGGTGCCAGATCTGAAAAGATACCATCATGCTGCCCAGTCCCGCTATATCATCTGCTGGTATCAACAGACATGAGATGCTCCGCATGTCTCGATAGAGCACGCGGAGATGCTTCGGACCTGTGTAGCCACCAAACTCTCGAGACTGAGTCAAGAAATGCAAACATTATTCTTCACTACTTAGTCCATGTGGCGTATGGTGGTAAATGCTGGTCTTGAATACCTCTACATCCTCCACCTGCCTTTATTAGACATCCCTTGTCTATCCCCCGACTTTAGATGCAGGGGCGAGGAGCTGACTTCAGAGGGCTGGTCTGCTGAAACCAGGGCAGCTGTTTGTGAAAGGCATGTTATTACCCTTGACCTATTCTGAGCAAACATAGCCACCAACCCTCTTGATATATTAGATTATATGCACTTACAGCATGCAGCAACATTCGCATGACCAACTCTTCTGAAAGAACCCTGCAAACTCCCACCACTCTTCCAGCTTCTCCAGAGACCTGACCGCCAATGCTGAGCCTCTACACATGTACACTGAAGCATGTGCAACCACAGATCTTAGAACGTTAGAGTATTCGAAGACGGATCATGCTCAAGATATCAACATGGAGACGTGGAAATATTGCTGCACTCAAATTAAACTTCTCTCGATTGACTAGAAGCATAAGCTACTTCAAATTCATTACCAGATTCTACTGCACACCGCATATCTGCATAAGATGGACCCTGAGAAGACAGCCCAATGTCCCTGCTGCCCCTGCTGGTGTTTTCCACCTAGGGTGGGAATGTCCACTTATACAACGTTACTGGAGAGAGGTCAGCTCCACCATAGCAAACATAGTAGATATAAACATTGACTCCACCTCACTGTTTTGCTGCTTTACACCAAACAAATCTCGAGTCCAACTAGACAGTTGGTGGGGATATTATTGCTATTGACCAAGTAGTAACTATCCTGTCACTCTGTCACCTAATACGTCTCCGTATACCTACTGGGATTTAGATTTTGGTGGACAGGATATTCGTCACTGTGTGACAGAGTAACCCTTCTGCCAATACCTAAATCAGGTTCATAGACTAGTGTAGCTAACTGCGGAGGGCAAGGCTGACCATTACATATGTTCTCTCCATAAGTTGCACCAAGGAACTATAATGAGTAGGAAGTTGAATAGCGACCAATAGATCCTTCAGCCATAGCGCTGTAACTTTATTTGAACATCATACGCACTGAGAACAGATGGTTGTAATTAAGATTGAGAGCAGAGATAAGATCGCACTATGGGAACAAAGGCCCAAGCCTAGTCACTATCTTCCCTTTTCAAAACTTTTGTCTTCACTAGTCTCATGGTTGTAAAACATAGAGGCATATTTACAAGCCCCTAGTGCCAACTTGCGCTGCCCTTGCGTCATTTTTTGTGACGCCAAGGCGTTAAAGAGGCCTTTCTCTGGCGCTGTATTTACAAAGTGGTGCAATGATTGCATTACCACACTATGTAAACCCTTGAGACACATTATGCCTGTGCCAGGCATAATGTATGCAAGAAGAGCGTTCTGGCGCAGGGAGGCCCCAAAAAAATGGCGCAGTGAAATTTAGAACATTTCACTGCACATTTTTTTCCGTCATTTTTCTGCTCAGAGCAGGCGTTAAAATAATGTACCTATTTTCATCAACGGACTTCCCTTTGTTTTTCTGCACTAGGTGCAACATTTTTGACACTAGTGCAGCAAAGCGCCACAACAGCGTAAAAAAATGTACTGTCCTAATGACCACCATGGTGCGCTGTATTGTAAATACGGCGCAATCATGGGAAGGGGCGACGCAAAAAAAGTGGTGTATCTGGATCGATGGGCAACTTTCTTGCAAATATGCCCCATAGGCTTTCCATTTCTTTCAACAGTTCTCATTGGTTGTCTATCTCCTTTCAAGATCTTAACATATCATGCAAAGGGGCTCCTGTTTGTTACTTGAAGGACACTCATTCTATTCTGGCATTGTTTGACTTCATATTCACGAAATATTCAAAAATAAATGTTTTCTTATGAACAAACCTTTCACAAATATCAGGTTATACAAATTCACTTTTTAACACAATATGTGAAAAAGCAATTTTTATTAATCTGAAAAATATAAATGTGCTGAGTTTTAATACTGAAAACATGTGTTTATGGGCGTTTTCAAACTCATTTTTAAAGCAATGAGCTTTGTAAACTTCAAAAGTACACCACAATTACGAAGGTATTTCAGCAACTTTGTGAAGTTTGCGAAATCACTCCCTTTCACATTCCCCTACCTATACCAGGGAATACAATTGATATTTATTCAAAATCTGTGAATCTGAGCAGCTGAAGCTAGACATTTTAAAAACAAGATTAGGACCTGATTTATATCAGGAAATTGTCAATTTGACAGATCTGTACAAATTTGGACAACATATTTAGGATCTTATGTTTAGATCTGTATCACATTCAAACATCTCAAGAGTTCTGACGTGTTGCTTTATGTACAGCGCCAGCAAAGGGCCTGATTAATCTCGGCGCTCAGAGCACAGTGCTGAATCAGTCTTTATCCTACAGCCTGTGTCCTGCAGCGCCATAAATCTGTGCCACTCCTGAGTAACTCACACCGCCTGCAGATCCTATTGTATATATTGATGCTGGCACAGGCCGCCCTCGTACAGTGTTACTCTCCTATCCTCAGTTCACCTTTGCTGCTACAGAGACAGCCTTAATAACAGTGCCACGTTGGGAACATTAACCATCACACCCCGAGGTGGCCCAGCTCATCCCTGGAGCACAAGGGATTAACACAAGAGAAACACACCATTATCTAGGCAAACCTGACCCCAGGATCCTACTGAAAGTAGCAAAAGATGTATGCGTGTCAATGTAAAGAGTCTGTTCAAAGGAACACCTGATCTCAAGCTGTGCATCACAAAATGAATACTCTATGCCCCAGCTCGCTCCCTGCATGGTGAAAGTGTAAGTGTTAGACTTGGTATCCTTGGCGTGGTCTACCCTAACTTTTTGCCTCTGTTCCCCAGGTTGTTGATGTGTGCTGGATTTGTTTTTGCTGTTTTTGTTACTCTGGGCACTTTCCCACTGCTATCCAGTGCTAAAGTGCAAGTGCTCCTATGTAAAATGTATGTGTAATTGACTTTCCATGATTGGCATATTTGATTTGCTACTAAGTCCATAGTTCAGTGCACTAGAGGTGCTCAGGGCCTGTAAATCAAATGCTACTAGTGGGCCTGCAGCACTGGTTGTGCCACCCACATCAGTAGCCTTGTAAACATGGCTCAGACCTGCCACTGTAGTGTCTGTGTGTGCAGTTTTAAACTGCCAATTCGACTTGGCAAGGGTACCCACTTGCCAGGCCTAAACATTCCCTTTTTTTACATGTACATCACCCCTAAGGTAGGCCCTAGGGAGCCCCATGGGCAGGGTGCAATGTATGAAAAAAGTGGGACACGTACTTATATGTTTTACATGTCCCAACAGTGAAATACTGCCAAATTTGGTTTTCACTGTTGCAAGGCTTATTTCTCTCATAGGTTAACATGGGGGCTGCCTTTAAATATTATTAAACTGCAGATTCCCTTTGGGAGCAGATAGAAATATGAAGTTTAGGGTCTCTGAGCTCACAATTTAAAAATACATCTTTTGGTGAAGATGTATTTTAGATTGTGTGTTTGAAAATGCCACTTTTAGAAAGTAGGCATTTTCTTGCTTAAACCATTCTGTGAGTCTGCTTGTTTATGGATTCTCTGTCTGGGTCAGTTAGACAGTTGGGCTGTATGCACCTCTCTCCATACAGTGGGACAAAGGGAGCTGGGGTGTGGCCTGCATATCTTGATGAGCCATCTGTGCTAGGAGGAAGGGGGAAGAGTGGTCACAGACACCTGAAAGGGCTGTGCCTGCCCTCCCACAATGCAGTCGCCAACCCCCTGGTGTGTATGTGTGGTCTGGCCTGGGCAAGGCAGGATCTCACAAACAAGAGAGACTTTCCTTTGAAGTAGGACTACTTCAAAGGCAGAAAGGGGGATAAGAAGAGCACCCAAAACCCCTGAAAATTAGATCACTTCTGGAATCAAGCGGATCCTCTGCCAAGGAGAAGAGCTGCAGAGCTGAGGAGAAGTGCTGCCCGGACTGTGCTTAGTTGAGCTTTCCTGCAGTTGCTTCTTCTGCCTGTGAAAGGGGGCAAAGACTGGATGTTGTGGTATATTCCTGCTTAAGAAGAATCTCCAAGGGTTTGGACTGAGCTTGCCCCCTGTTCTGAAGTCGCAGGGCCATCAAAGACTTCCCCTGCCAGCACCTGGACTCTCTGCTGAGACTCCTGCCCTGACAAGTGGTGCCCTAGCCAGTCTCTGGGCCCTTGAAAGAAGAAGCTTGTGAAAATCCAAGAAAACCGTCTTCGGGCGACTCCGGACCGACGCCTCTGTGGAATCTTGTGACGCCACCTGCAACGGACTCCGTGGTCCTCGCTGGAATGCGATGAACCTCGCAGGCCTGACATTGCAGTAGTCCCGCCAAAGTCTGCGACTCTGTGGAAGTCACAGCATCACGTCGTGACCGACTCCATCCGAAGTGCGCGGATTCAATGCTTCGCACTGACGCTGCATCACCTCCACTGCTCCGCAGCAAGGACCCAACGCCTCTGATCCTTCACCCCACAGCACCGGAACTGACGCCGCCTCCTCAGATCCAGCAATGCCGCGATCCCGCACTTCACACACCGGCTTGTTCTCACATTTTACTAAGGTACTGTACCTGTGGGTCTGCGTGACTCCGTACCCGACGCCATTGGCATCGGACTGTTGGGAACGACTCCGTCACAGCACCGTGTTATCACCTCATCGAAGCATTTTGTGTTTCTAAGCACTATTTTTTAGCTTAATCTTTAAAAATTCATAACTTGACTTGTGGATGTTGGATTTTTCTTGTTTTGGTCTTGTTTTGTTTAGATAAATATTGCTTTGTTTTCTAAACCTTTGAGTCATTTTATAGTGTTTTTACTGTATTACTGTTTGTATTGATACAAATACTTTACACATTGCTTCTGAAGTTGAAGGGTGATTCTCCTTTACCCTGACTAGAGTGAGGGTCCTTGCTTGGACAGGGGATAACCTGACTACCAACCAAAGACACCATTTCTAACCGTAAGCAATAGGCCTTTACTATTATTGATATAAAGTCACTGTTTGAGGAGAATTTGGGGTAAGTTAACCACTAGGGTGACCAGGACGAGCTGGTCTCGCCCTCGGCAACGGTTGCCTGGTGCCGAGGACGAGACCAGCTCGTCCTGCTATGGGCCCTGCTCCCCCCGATAGCCAAGCACCCCCCTCCCCTGGGCAGGGATGGAAGGGGAATCGATTCCCCTTCCACACCGGCCCCCCATTGCGTCTGAGGATGTCAGAGGCCTTCCCCTCCGCGCTGGAAGCTCAGCTTCCAGCGCCGATCAGAGGAGAAATGCAAAAGCATTTCTCCTCCGATCACGTGGAGGGGGCAGAGAGTCATGAAAGGAGAGGAAAGGCCTTCGGGCAGCAGAAATGCCCACTAGACACCAGGGAATGTTTTGTGTGTGTTTATGACATAAGGGGAGCGGCCCCTTGAGCAAGGGCCGCTCCCCTGTGGGGCAATTTATTTTTAGGCCATTTCTGTCCCCCCTGTTATAATTAGGCCGATCTGCCCCCGGGGGGGCAGAAACCCCTAGACACCAGGGATTTTTTTGTGTTTGTTTTGGGTTTTTTTTTTATGTGGGAAGCGACCCCTTAGGCAAGGGTCGCTCCCCTGGGGGCAAAATTAGTTCTAGGCCGTTTCTGCCTCCCTTGGGGGCAGATCAGCCTACTGTAATTAGCCCGATCTGCTAGGCACCACAGATTTTTTTTTTTTAATATGTGGGGAGCGACTCCTTAGGCAAGCGTCACTTCCCTGGGGGCAAAATTATCTTTAGGCCATTTCTGCCCCCCTTGGGGGTAGATCGGCCAATTATTATTACGCCAATCTGCCCCCAAGGGGGGCAGAAACCACTAGGCACCAGGGATTATTTTTGTCAGTTTCACATGAGGGGAGCGACCCCTTAGGCACGGGTTACTCTCCTGGGGGGGGCAAATTAGTTTTAGCCCATTTCTGCCCCCCTTGGGTGCAGATCTGCCTATTGCAATTGGCCCAATCTGCTAGGCTCCAGGGATTTTTTTTTCTTTTTTAATATGTGGGGAGCGACCCCTTAGGCAAGGGTTGCTCCCCTGGGGGTAAAATTATCTTTAGGCCATAGGCAGATCGGCCTATTTTTATTAGGTCAATCTGCCCCCAAGGGGGGCAGAAACCACTAGACACCAGGGATTTTTATTTTTTTGCGTCAATTTCACGCAAGGGGAGCGACCCCTCAGGCAAGGGTCATTCCCCTGGGGGAACATTTATTTTAGGCCATTTCTGCCTCCCGTGGGAGCAGGTTGGCCTATTTTTATTAGGCCGATCTGCACCCAAGGGGGGCAGAAACCACTAGGCACCAGGGATTTTTTTTGCGCAAAATTCACGCAAGGAGAACAACCCCTTAGGCAAGGGTCGCTCCCCTTGGGGGCAGATCGGCCTATTTCTATTAGCCTTTTTCTATTAACCACTTAGGTACTAGGGATTGGTGTGTGTGTATGTGTGTGTTTTGTTTGGGGGGGCAGCCCCTTGCTTGGGCAAGGGTCGCTCCCCATTGAGGCACATTACTGTTGGCCATATCTGCCCCCCTTCGGATTTAAGTCTGCCTGTTTCTAAAAGCTGGGAAGATGGTGATTTTAGCACCGCAAACCTTTTGTTGATGCCATTTTCAGGGGAAAAACCACAAGCCGCCTTCTGCAGCCCATTTTTCCAATTTTTTTCTTTTTAAAACAGACATTTTCACTGTATTTTGGCTAATTTCTTGGTCTCCTCCCGGGGAACCCACAAAGTCTGGGTACCTCTACAATCCCTAGGATGTTGGAAAAAAAGGATGCAAATTTGGCGTGGGTAGCTTATGTAGACAAAATGTTATGAGGGCCTAAGCGTGCCTTGCCCCAAATAGCCAAAAAAAGGCCTGGCACCTGAGGGGGAAAAGGCCTGGCAGCAAAGGGGTTAAGGGGCATATTGATGTGGAGGTTTGCATGGCGTTTTCAACACATAAGGTGGTACATGTGTGACACAACTCAAAAATGAGAGTTATGAAGCCACGTAAGGCCTCCTTACATGCGCTGAGTGATTTCATAAATATGGAGTAAAGCAACTTGCTGCATTGCCGTACTCTGAACAAGTGAGGCATTCAATGGGTGTTTGCGTGGGTGTTCTCATGCATCATCCATGGATTTTGACGCATTCCCAGATTTACCAGAAGTGGGAGACTTGGGAATGCACCAAAAACCAAAGCCTCCCCAGGTGAGGCCTTTTTTACTGTTTCTATGTGTGCTGTATTCTGGAGAATTAAACGCCTCAGGGGATTGTTATTGTGCAGGAAGGCGACCCTTCCCGCACAAAGACAATCCTACATGCAATAGAGGCACCCTTGAACCATGTTGCAAGGATGCCTGTGTTGGTACTAGGCAGCTCATTGCGCTCCAGCGCTGAGGAAAGGACAAGAATGTGCCGTTTTGGGATAAATATGGCATATTCCTGCCCTTTCCCTGTGACGCAGGGCAGCAAGGTGACTTTCTGTGCTGCGCCGCTTGGCCATCAATATGACCCCAAATGTTTGGGGCTCAGTTCTCAGAGCCTTTCTTCAGGTTTGAACTAGCTGGGGCGTGCAGGTGTTTACCTCTCTTGTAGGGTCATTTTGTTTTGCTAGTTCACATGCATTCCATACATATTTGTGCCTTAATGATGCATGTTGCAAAATGACTTTGCAAATGTATTCACAAAACAAGAGCATTCGGAAAACAGGCCCTGCTGCAAGCCTGACACAACAATCTACTACCTTGCCAAGGAAGGTAATGTGCATGTTTATGGGTTTTTATGGGTTTGCCTAAAATAGGACCTCATCCACCATTCGGAAAGTCCGCTTATATAGGGAACAAACTGGCATTTGTCGCAGTCAAACTGACTAGTCCTATCTTTTTTCTAGCATTTATTAGAACAAGCTCTTACAATGAATGTGCTTCTCTTGTAAAAGGCAAGCATAACAATCATTTGCAATGCAATGGGTCTCGCATTTTCTCGAGTTAGAGCTATTAGCGTTATAAACTCCTAACTGGACTTTTCTTGCCACACAAATTGAAAGAAAAAAAAAGAGCGCGATCGCGCTATGTCAAACGCAGCACAAGCGTGCTGAAATTGAAAACAAAAAAAACGAGCGTGATTGCGCTATGTAAAACCCAGCATGATCGCACTGCATGGAAAATAAAAAGATAAAGTAGTGCAGAAACCAGGCTGAAAACATCGAGCCTCATATGTTTTCAGCAGTCGGCTGGTGCACTCGAGGAGGGCTAAATATCGGAAAAGGTATGACATATGCATGCCTTTCTCTAATGAAAACAAGCGGATTTTAAAAGACAAGCCCACGAACCAATGAAAGTGACAGGCGTGACATGGGCGTGGTTACAAGCCCAAAGAGAGATTACAACACTCGACCCTGAAAATGACATGAATCATTTGATCACATTTCCACAGTTTGGTCAATGCCCTTGCTGGTACTGCCAAATAAATCTATTCATAAATTAAGTGTAAATTGCACATTGACAGTGCAGATCACACATTCACACAGCAAAACAAGGCTAGACTCTATTCTTGCTTTGTGAGTCAGCACTGGGATGCTAATACTATGAGCTGCACACACGTGTTAACATGTTTTCTGCTCAAATCTTTCAGTGGCAAATGATCAATTGCGTTTATACCTAAACAAACAGTGTTACAGGGAAACTATTTTATATATTTATCAATATGTTGAGCTACAGCTTCTGAGCTACAGCTGAATAAAGTAGATTTATTGCAAGCATTCCTTCCATCACCTTTTGTGTTTTTAAGCTATTTTACCGACATATACAACATAAGCTGCATTAGCTCTACAAACATGGCTGTGCCATTTACTGAAAGATACAGTATCTGCTCTTGGCAGATGCCCAAACTTAGCACCGACATTGAAAGTAGAGGTAAGGGGATAATGGGAAGTGTGGCTGTTAAGAAAAGTTTCATATGGAGGAAAAGAGAACAGCATCTAGCCACCAAAACTCAATGGCCGAGATTTACTAAGACCTTGTGCTTCAATTGCATCACGCAAGGCGGCGCAAAGCAACACAAGGGCTTTAGTGATACTGACTAAGCCATGTAATGCCACCTTGCGTGACCTGCATGTCTTAGTAAATGCAGCGGAATGTAAGGTAGCACAAATCGCTGCCTTGCACTACTCTGCATTGGGAAGGGATTCCTTAGGTGGGGTGTGGGTGTACCCATGCATCCACTCATGGATTTAGTGGATATTAGCAAACATGGCGCATATATGCTCTCTCCATTTGGCGCAGCAAGTCGCTGCTTTGTGTCAAATGTTAGTACATTTTGGCCTAATTATCTATGTCTAAAACAGTAGCTGAAATAATCCCTTTTCCAATCAATTCATTATCACACCATTTCAAATATACTTAGACACCATTAAATGAGTGCACTAATTGTCACACGGATGCCTAGTGTTGAAAAATACTCCGAGTGACCTAAAAATGAGCAATGGACAGATTAACAAGTTAATCAAGAAAGATGATCGAATTAATAATTCACCCTATTTTGGTTCATGCTGTTATGGTAATGGTTGCTTGTTTTGCAGCTGCCCCAAAGGTAAACAGCTCCTGCATGTCAGCATTCATTTGATGCTTATTGGAATAAAGTATGTAATAGACCATGAAAAACACAGCTGAGTTTAAAGCTAGTGTAGATACTTTGGGCCTAATTACGAGTAGTGGACGGGAACACTCATCTGCCAAACTCCCGACAGGGTGGCCGCCACTGTAGTTGTGACATCCCCATCTGACCTATTATAACATTCCCACTGGGCTGATTGGCAGAAACCAAGGAATCCGCCTGCCAGCCTGGCGGGAAAGTGGTGGCAGCGTTGTCGCCACCTCATAATCGAACCAGTGAAATGCTGCTGCCCTCAGTGGGCACCAGCACCCTCATAATGTGCACTGTCTGCACAGCAGGCAGTGCACATTACGAGGGTGCCTGGGCAGTGCAGGATCCTCCCTGTGGCCCCCTGCTCTCCAACAGCCTTTTCATGGTGGTAAAACCGCCATGAAAAGCCTGGCGGAGAACCAGGTTGTGATCAGCAGGGCAGCGCCCTGGCTGACTGCAACCTGCACCCACTGTCAGCCTGTCGGGATCACCGATCCCGGCGGAGATGGCAGTAACCTGGTGGTCGGACCGCCAGGGTGATAATGTGGCAGTCGAACTTTCACAGCACAGTCTTTCCAGACCACCAGTGCGAGTCTGGTGGTCTAGTGACCACTAGACTTATAATGAGGTTCCTGACCTCACTTAGCCTAGGATCATCCTTTAGGTCTTGGAAGATGACACCTTGCTCTGTTTGTTCAGCAATGTAATAACTTATGCTTAGATTCTAAATATCCTGCATGACTATGCTTTGTGCGCATAGCTATGGTGATCACTGTGGCTTGGTGGCCCAAGCCTTTTGCAGGAGATCAGTATTAGCAATGGAGACAGAACCCCTTAATCCCTATATAAAGATTTTCTTATTGTGTATAATCCAAGCTACATAGAATTCTCTGGTTGTCCCTGGGTGGCGGTATACTCTTGAATGCACATTAATGTGTGAATTGAAGGACTTAGTATTATCAATCATTGTTTCTAATTGTTTTACTGTGTGGATGGATTTTAACACTAGGGTCAAAAGGCTGGTTCCATGAATTACAGTATGGATGCTTAGTTGTAGTCCTGTAGTAAATTCACATCTTTCACCTATACGCATGTACCACATAGAGGCTGAGAGAAATCGTACCCTGTGCTTCATGTTAGGTGATCTGTTTCATACTCTCACATGTTGAAATGGAACCCAGTAGATCACATCAGATCACCTAGAAGTCAAAGACATCTACTAAAATAAAATACTGATCTTAGTGGCTCTCCACATTTTAGTAAACGGCTTCATTCATGTCAAGCTAATTTTTTGTCAGGGTTGATATATGTTGATATTTGATAGAGTTTTACCTGGGCCTTTCCATTGAACGTGATTGGGATTGTGATAGAAGGCGAGGGCTGTAGATATAGAAATAAACCAGTGTTTCCTCTTTGTTTTCAGAGGAAGAGAACCTAATAGAAAAGGAAAAAAGTATTTAATGTCATTCTAGTGTAGAGGCAAACATATGTATGTCTCCTTTCTCTAAGCCGACAAATGACACCAAACATAAACATTGAAAAATCAAGAGTTGTCTTTAGATTTAAAGGTTATAGTTTACCTTGATATAAATTTCTCTGGCAGTGTCTCTGGTATGGAAAGATGTTACTAGTATTCAGCACTTCGCTGTCTGGAAGAGGTGGTCGCTTTATGTATAGAGGCACTGACCTACCTTTTTATTATCCACTAGACTCTGGTGTTCAGTGGAGGGGCACGATCGACATGTTCAAGCATGGAGGACCTCTTAATGCAGGAGAAGTTCTCACAAGGACAGATCCAACCACCCAGTACTTCTTCAAGTAGCAGAACAGCATTAAGCATGGACAGACCCACGCATAGCACACGTCTTTACCCAGGGTCTGATCTAAAGACACAACACCTTTTTACAAAGGAGGAGTCGTTAGCGCGAGGCCGGCTCTGGCCACGCAGCATTCCTTTCTTTCTTTACCAAGGTGCAATGGACACTGTAGGAGTAGGAAACTGAAAACAACTCTCAGAGTTGAGGAGTATTCAAATTACCACCATCTAAGAAGGTAGAAGGTATTATTAAGAAGTTGGCTAGTTATCCACCCACATATTCATGGCACACAGTCCAAGATGTCAGTGCTAGGTTGAACCTGCACTCGTAAACTTAGGAAGAAACTAGCCATTTGTAGAGGAGCATAGGTTCTAGTGGAAATCAATCTGTAACCTTGAGCACATTGATAGGATGGCATGGAACCCTAAAATGATTGCACCTATTAATGTCTTTGTTCAGCTAATTAGTAACACTAATCTGTCATTTTCCAGAAACTTTGCAAGGTAGATACTCCTAGCACTTGTACTCTGGTCTACATTATTAAAATTGTTGTTGCTGGACTAAATTACTACAGCCTTCATCATTGCATTATGTTCTGGTTCATATCAACTGTGAAATATATGTTTTTTGGGGGGAGATTACTTCACTACACTTGTATTTTAAAGACATGTCTTGTTCATAAAGGTCTTTGAAGACCTTCATGAACTACCTTTGTAGTAAAACCAAATATAGAGTGCAAAGAAACTTCTTCTGTTAATAAGATATGAGTCTATGGTGTGTTTCTGAAAATGTCCCATTGAAAATATGGCAGTCCTACTAAGAAGTGCTTGTAGTGAGCCATTGATATACAGCAGCCCTATAAATAGTATGATACTCTTGCCCAGAAGTACCTTTGCTCCCTCTGTAGAGCTACAAAACGTTTGAAAAGTTCCAAACCATCCTCTTTATAATGTGGCAGCTCTTTTGGAAAGGTGTTGTGTGAGCCCAATAAAAGCGTGAAAGACCTGATAAAATGTTTGTCCTGACCTATTAAATATAAAGTGGTCATGCTGAAGAGTGATCTTACAGTCTCTACTATACTTGCTGTGACACATTAGCTAATGTGAGTAACAGAAGGGTGCACTAACTCGCTCGGTTTGGAACATAAAGAATAAAAATTAGGTTTTAGTAGGAGGCACTGCGATCAAAATCAGAGATATCTCACTATGACTGGAACCTAAAGAATAAAGAAAAATCTCTGCGGCAGACACAGTGATCCAACATCTGCGCTATCCCACCAGGATTGGGACATTAAGAATAACCAAAGATGTCTGCAGGAGGTACTTGATTAAATCTCTGCACTATACCACTCAAATTGAAACCTAAAAAACAAACAAAGGCACAGTGATTCAACCTTTACGACATTTCACCAGGATTGGGAGGTAAAGTATAAGCAAAGATCTCTGCAGGAGGTACTTTGATTGAACCTCTGCACTATCTCACCAGGATTGAAACCTAAAAAATAAACCAAGATCTCTGCAGCAGGCACAGTGATCCAACCTTTGTGCTATCTCACCAGGATTGAGAGCTAAAGAATAAACAAAGATGCAAGAGGTGAGTTATCACATTTCCCATATGGAGAAGCTCTTGTTCTACTGGTGTCTAAATGAAATACACTGTAAAGGGTTCAGCAGCTTCTCCTCCAGACCAACATCTCTAAAATCCTAGGTGGTCATTACGACTTTGGTAGTCTTTTTCCAAGACCGCCGAAGCCGCTGCCGCCAACAGACAGCCATATTTTGATTTAGTTTATGGGCGGAAATCCGACCCCTTTGGCCTGGCTGATGGAGGAAGAGCGGTGTTTCCACCACCAGCACTGCCACATCAACAAGACTCCGCCCATCGTATTACAATACGTAATATGGCGTGGCGGAGTCCTATCGATGGTGTGGTGCTGGCGGTGGAAAATGCCAGGACCCATCCCCTCCCGGATGACCACCTCACCGGAAAAGGTAAGTTGATCATCAGAAAGGGTGGTTGAGGGAGTGTTGGGTGCATGGGGGTGTGTGTGCATGTATGTGTACGAATGGGGGTGTATGAGTGCATGATTGGATGCAGTGTCTGAGTGTATGCATGAATGCGGATGGGGAGCGCATGAATGGATGTGGTGTCTGGTTGTGTGAATGAATGCAGAGAGGTGGGGAGTGCATGAATGGATCCAGTTGGGGTGGAGGGGTGTACATGATTGTGGAGGGGAGTGCATGTGTGTGAATGGAAGTGGGGGGGTGTGTATGTTTGTGTGGGGAGGGTGCATGCATGTGAGTGAAGTTGGGGGGAGGGCGTTAGCATGTGCGTAGAAGTGGGGGGAGGGTGCCGGCGACAGGAATGGAGAGTCCTGTCGCCTGTCTGGCGGTGCGACCGTCATGGAAAGCCTGGTGGCCTGCCGGGTCATTATACCACCGGAGGTCTCACGGCTGCCGCTGGGCCAGAGATACTCACCTCCGGCCTGGCGGCCCGACTGCACTGGCGGTATTGGTGGTGATGTGGCTGTGTTTGGGTCGGTTCACCGCTGTGATCGTAATATGGCGGTCCTCACAGCCGGCCTGGCGGCAAACCGACCACCACTGCTGTGATAGCAGTCAGATGACCGCCAAAAGCATAATGACCACCCTAGTGTCTATGGGAAGTGTGAAGTATATTTATTGCAAGGATGTAGTCTATGAAAGATGCTGGATTGGGAACCCTGTGGCCTGCGGTCTCAAAGTGCACAGCAAGCGCCTCACACATCATGCCAGTGTACATCATTCCTGATTACCAATTCACACTTACATCATACATATCAGACCACCGATCCACACATACATCATACATATCAGACTACAGAACACATCCATACACACATCATGCACATCGGACCACAGATCCCCACACACATTGTGCATATATCAGATCACAGATCTACACATATATCATACTTGTCAGATCACAGATCCACACATACATCATAGATTTATCAGACTACAGATCTACACATACATCATACTTATCGGACTACAGATCCACACAAGATCCACACACTCATCATATATACATATACCAGACCACAGATTCACACACACACCATACATTTATCAGACCACAGATCCACACACATCATACATATAATGGACTGCAGATCCACATACACATCATACGTACATCACACCACAGCTCCACATGCACATCATGGATACACCATATATACAGTGCACGTGTCACAAACTCATCATCACTATGGCTCAACAAGTAAACAGAACACAGGGAATGGAAGATGTAGCACAACCCCACCCTTTATGATGAAGCACAATATTGGCAATACAACCCTATACATACCCATACACATTACACCTCTTCAAAACAGCAGGTACACACAGTGTACCACTCTATTCACAGAAATCTTGCACCATCACTCCATACCTACAACCACTGTAGAAAAACATAAAATCACCTAAAGACCCCTAACCAAAATAAAGCCACAGATATTCCAAACAACATTCAGTCCATACACCTGACATAAACGCTCATGCAGCTGTCAAGCACAACCTCACCTCTTCTATAATAAGAGCACTCTAGAATGCTGGTAAGGACAGTACACAAGCGCACAAACTATAGCAATAACCAGGGCCAGGCTGGAAACCCAAAACAGCCCTAGCAAATTTTGTCAGATCAGCACTCGTAGGGTACACAGCAAGCGAGCCTGACCACTTCAATGGGGTTTGTCATGCGCCAAACTGACATCTGAAAACATACAAGGTCATACACCTCACTGTCATTTGAAAACACACGATGCCATGTGCCAGGCTGACTTCTAAAAACACAGCTTGTCATGCGCTAGGCTGTCATCTGCAAACAATCAGTGTCCGATTCAGAAAGAGCCTCCGCAGCCGTGGCAGAAGCTCTGCAGTCGTGGCGGGATCTCTTGACTCTTGGCAGGATCTCGGCAATAAAAACTGCAATGCGGAGATCCCGCCGTGACAGCGGCACCTCTGATACGAGTGCGGAGGCTCTTTGGGAATCAAGCCCACAATGTCATATATCAGGCTGCCTTCTAAAAACACACAATGGTACGTACCATAACATATCATGTTATGTACCAGGCTGTGTTCTGAAAACAATGTCATTGACCAGGCTGTCATATGAAAATACACAGGCCCGTATTTATACTCCGTTTGCGCCGAATTTGCGTCGTTTTTTTCGACGCAAATTCAACGCTAAACTAACGCCAACTAATGCCATATTTATACTATGGCGTTAGACGCTTCGGGCGCCAAAGTGCCCGGAGAGTGCGTCATTTTTTAGCGTGAACCCCTTCCTTGCGTTAATGATATGCAAGGGAGGCGTTCCCGTCTTAAAAAATGACTCCCAGGCCTTTACGTGGTATTTATACTCCCGGGCAAAAATGACGCCCGGGAGTGGGCGTGGCCAAAAACGGCGCTTTTGCGCCGCTTTTTAACGCCTGGGTCAGGCATGGCGTTAAGGGACAAGTGGGCTCAAAATGAGCCCAGAGTGCCCTCCCCTGCCCCCAGGGACCCCCCCTGCCACCCTTGCCCACCCCAGGAGGACACCCAAGGACGGAGGGACCCATCCCATGGACATTAAGGTAAGTTCAGGTAAGTATTTTTTTTTTTTTTTTTGTGGCATAGGGGGGCCTGATTTGTGCCCCCCTACATGCCACTATGCCCAATGACCATGCCCAGGGGACAGAAGTCCCCTGGGCATGGCCATTGGGCAAGGGGGCATGACTCCTATCTTTACAATGATAGGAGTCATGTTGATGGGGGATGGGCGTCGAAAAAACATGGCGCAAGTCGGGTTACGACGATTTTTTCGACGTAACCTGACTTGCCCCATTTTAAGACGCCCATACGCCATTTTCCCCCTACGCCGGCGCTGTCTGGTGTACGTGGTTTTTTTCCACGCACACCAGGCAGCGCCGGTCCGCTTGCGCCGGCTAACGCCATTCCATAAATACGGCGCCCGCATGGCGCTTCAGAATGGCGTTAGACGGCGCAAAATCTTTTGACGCTAAACTGCGTTAGCGCAGTTTAGCGTCAAAAAGTATAAATATGGGCCACAATATCATGTGCTAGGCTGCCATCGGAAAACACACCATGTCATGCACAATGGCTGTCATCTGAAAACACACCATGGCATGAACAAAGGCTGCCATCTGAAAACACACCATGTCATGCACCCTGCTGTCAGATGAAAACACACCATATCATGTGCCACGCTGCCCTCTGAAAACACATCATGTCATGCACAAGGCTGTCATCAGACAATATACCATGTCATGTGCTAAGCTATCCTCTGAAAAACATACAATGGCCCTCATTACGAAGCAGCGGGAGCCAACATACCACCAGTGTTGGTGGTATTCTTGGCCCCCTATATTGATTTTTACGCTGGGCCAGCGGACGGAAACAGCGTTTCCGTCCGATGGCCCAGTGGAAAAGTCACATCAACATTGAAGCCGGCTCATAATAGAGCCGGGGGCAATGTTGATGTGCAGCGGGTGCAGCAGAACCCGTCGTGCATTTCACTGCTCGTAATGCGGGCAGTGAAATGTGCAATGGGCCCGTACCTGGAGGCCCCTGCACTGCCCATGCCAAGTGAATTGGCAGTGCAGGGGCCCCCAGGGTCACCCCGAGTCCCCCTTACCGCCAGCATTTCCATGGCTCATTATCCCCAGGGCAGCGCTGCTGTATAGTAGAGGGACCGGCAGTATGACCGTGGCGAAGGCGCCACGGTCATAATACGCTGGCGGAACACCGCCAGCCTGTTGGCAGTGTTACCGCCATTGTTCCGCCGACCACCATGGTCGTAATGAGGGCCAATGTCATGTAGCAGGCTGTTGTCTGAAAACACACCATGGCGTGTACCAGGCTGTGTTCAGCAATAAATGCAGTGACCTAACGCCCAACTGTGTACCAGTTAATTTCACTTTTTTGTCATTTACTTTGAAGTTTAGAATAGTTCTGTGATTTGACATAACAGCAATCCAACCAAGCCTGTAAGATGTGGGATCCTTGTTTGGTATAGGTGAGACTGGGCGTGGGAAGGTAGCCATAGTGCTCTCCGATCTGTGTTTCATGATTCCTTATGCATGGAGCTCACCATTGGGGGGCACCAGCAGCAGGCATCAGCAGGTGGCATCAGCAGCAGCATTAGTTTTAATGCCGTGCCCTCCTCTTACTTATGTGCAATGGACAGACTGAGGTTCAAAATTACAGTCCAGGTCTAAAAGCATCACCCAGAGGGTGAACTCTTAGGGGCATATTTACAAGCCCCTTGTGCCACCTTAGCGCCACCATGGCATCATTTTTTTATGCTAAGGGGGTTTTTCTGCCACGCTATATTTACAAAGTGGTGCAATGCTTGTGTGGGTAAGCTGGGCTGCAGGAAGATTTTTCTCCCCACTTCGGGTCCAACGACCACCAACGCGAAGATGAAACACCATCACTATTCTCACCTATAAAGGTCAAATTAATCTTTGGTTTTGGTGAAGAGTGTAGTAGTCAGAATCATTCAATCACAAACCAAAGACATTGTACTATAAACAATATTAAACACCATTGGCAATTTAACACGGTCTCAAACTCCAAACCGCAAACATTTTCAAAGCTTTATTACAATCCTAAAATCAATGTCACATATATGGTGTGCAAAACTAAGTTGTAAACATACATGAAAACCATAAGCTGACCAAAACGTCTGAAAAGATTTAGCCTTCTAAACATCAATACTGTTAAACACTTGAAAGGAATATTATAGATTAGCAACAACATGATATGCACATTATTGTAAGATTTTAAAGCAGATGATGGTGACATCAGTAAATCATCAAAATACAGTTTTCACAATCAGTTTCAGATTTCAGGTTTCAAGGCTGGGCTATTCCTATCATTAACACAAATTTGGACTTGCATGTGTGGGAAAAGGCTAACACATGAGGGCAAAAGCAAAATAAAAGAAAGACAAAAATAATTTGGAAAACATCTAGTTAGGGCAACTCACTACAAAAATACGCTAGTGAAAGTACTTAACTGAAAAGGAAACAACAAACCACATTTAGTTAAACCTCTCCTCGTGGGACATCATACAGTGATGATTCATCAAGACAGGACGGTCACTTTCTTCCAGTGTCAGTTGACTGCAGCATCAGGACACTGCAGAACACCGGCTGCGCATAGGACAAATCAGCAGTTTAGAATTAGGTGGCCATATTAGTACTGAACCACATAACAGAATATAGAAGTTAAGACTCTAATGAGAAAACTCATCTGGGGACTTAAAGAAACAGAGTGTGACAGCAGACTCAAACAGGGTTCTGAACAGCATCAAGGCAGGAGAACAACGAACTCTAAGTTTCAAAGTCTCTCACTAATTAGAAATAGGCACGATTCATTCATTGGTCCTTCAGGTGGGCGCACTTCAGATGTCAGTTCCAGCATCCAATGGCTGCAGATGGCACCATTGAATTTGCAACTATTACGAATCTTCTCAGCAAAAATGCATTGTCATTTGGATGATTTCACATATTTCAAACAAAATATTACATTCTCTAGTTATTTGTTATGTGATATCTTTTCTCAGGACACACAATAAACTAAATAGATACATTTTACATGAGAACAACAAGTTTCCTGTCTTGATCGACAGCTAGAACAAATAATGCAACATTATTGATTCAAAAACATGTTTCTTGCCTTCAAAACCGTCGGACATTCAACATTCACATTAACAGCCGAGGAACAAATTCAGGTCAGAGGGGACAGAATAAACAAGTGATTTTCCATTACTGCTGCAAAATGAATCTTTAAGGCCTAGACAAGCTAATAAACTTTAATACACATTAATACATTAATAAACCTATTATGCACCTTCCAATTCAAATAAAATAAGTAAAGCAAATGTATTTAATTGCAAACATCATCTATAACATGTTAGAACTGATTAAAACTTGCATTTGCTTTTCTACACACATGTAACTCATGTTAATAAATTCAATAAAATTAATATCAGTATGATTAATCCACATTCATTTAATACTTTCAATAACATTTTTAATATTAATTCACATTGGTACTTCATTTAATATAAATGCAAAACTCTCATGTTAAAATGAAGTGTTTAATTCAAATGGCGGCCACATGGTTAACCATATTTCAAATGTGCACATTTTTATAACTTATGTTTTCTTTGTTAGGCTTTTAAATGTAGGTTAATTAATCACTATATTCTAACTTCTATGCTACTAATATTTTAGTAAAATTTGACCTCAGTCCCTCTGACGGCAATTTATGCAGTCACTATGAGACAAAATCCAAAAAATTGTATTTTGATTACTCACAGATCTAAGTTTGAAATAATTGTCAATACTCTTTAACATCTGATAATACCTGTTTCTCATATTCTCCATTTCCATTTCTTCCCTCCATTTCTTCCCTTCTCTGTTTATTCTTTACACTTTGTTTCCTCCATAAATTGTAAGCTTTCAAAAATCCAAGTGCACAAACTAAAGGTTTCAGGATAATTTTTACAAAACCATTTCCTAAGTTTCCAAACCAAGATCCTACCTTAGAGAATCCTTTCCCTATTGTGTCTCAAACATTTGTCTCTTTTAGGCCATTTAAGTCATTTTTCTGATTCGTCAAATTAGGTAAGTAGCTCCTCATCTCCCTGCAGTTATTCGGGATATAAGTGCAGCAGTGGCACACAAGGCAAGTCTGAAGAATCACTGACCTTGCCGCTACCATTTGTGTGTCCATTAGGAGCATTGCACCTGAAAAATTAGTTGACATGTTGTCTACAAACATTGATAACTTTCTTATCTTAATGTCATTCAAGATCACACCCACTGATGGAATAAATGCTCCTCAATGCTCCTCAAATATCTCCAGTAATTTCTAAATCTCATTTTACGTCTCTCAATCCCTTCTGGATTGTCAATGTTGAACAACCATTCCTAAATAGCATGTACCATACCAGCCTTAAGCAATTTGTAATAAGCGTTCTTACCACAGATGTAACAAACACCAGGTACAGCGGGTCTAGTCCATTTAGCATAAAATCCCATACATTCTTGAACAAAAATACATGTCTGCATTCACTCATTCCTACAAACGTACTGTCAGCTTTTGATTGCGGCCTATATATACAAAGATTTCCTACATGTTGCCAATCTAAAGCTAATCATTCTTGTGCATCAGGTGTGATGTGAGCTGTTTTCTTCTTGCTAACTATAACATCTATCTTTTCTCTCATTGCTTTTCTTCTATCATCTACTTGATTAAAAAACTCCCTCTCTACCTGTGTAAGAAGACATTTTAAATTATTCCGATATTAATATGCTGTGCCAAAAGTCAGTGTAGGCTCAAAGAATCCTCCTACTAAATCTATGTTCCTAGCTTTTGCACTGTGCAAATGCTGGGAACAAAAGAAAAAACTGAGGTGGTCATTACTAACAAGGCAATCTGGACCGCCATGCCAGGGGTTGCGTTAAATTCCAACAATGTATTGCAGTGTATAGCAGTAGTGGCGTTTCTGATACGACAGGGCCGCCAGATAATGAGTCCGATTCCACCAGCCTTTCCCTGTCGGTTTACACCTCCAGGGAAAGGCTGGCGGAATGAGTGACTCAGCACCCCCATGCACAGCCCCATCGCGCATTTCACTGCCCGATTCGCGGGCAGTGAAATGCGCGACGGGTGCTACTGCACCCTCCGCACTGCTACATTACAGCCTGCTCCATTTGGAGCCGGTGTCAATGTTCAGGCCCTGCTTCCAGCTGGGCCGGCTGGCAGAAACACTGTTTCGCCCACCGACCCAGCTGTATGTTTATTATGTGGCCGGTGGGGGGTTCTGTGCGCTGGCTGTCTTTTGTTGACCGTCAGCACCGATGAGATCGTAATGAGGGCCTAGGTCTTAGTTTGAATAGAAGTACTGAATGTACTCTTGATTGTACAGACATGTTGATAATAGACCGCAACCGATTCCATAAGTTAGTGTTAAGCTATGATAAGTGATCCCTTCTTGTACTGATGAAGGAATTTGTGTATACACATAACAATCAGGCACGTTCATTGTGTCCACATACTCATACAGCAAACTATATTAAACATTGGAAGATAAGTCTCCCTTTGTGCCACCTAAATGAGGCAATCCCTCATCCTTATAAAACGTGTGCTGCTTAGATGTTGTCATTCTCATTACTGCAGTTGATGTACTTCGCACCTCTGAAACAGTCATTCCAGCAATCAATAAAATACACTCAATCATACATACTATTATTGCTCTCCTGCACTTTTGTCTGAATGCACCTTCACCACTTTGCACAATTTCTGCTTCAACCATTGGTTCCGTCCTCACAGCTTGGTCAAGTCGAACCCCTTCTTCATTAGCATTTTCTCTTGTGGGATCAGATTCTGTGTTTGTAATGGGAAAGTTAACTTTGCATTTATGACTTGCATGGATCCAGTTTGGAAGACTAGCATACTACACAGCTGTTGTTGTCACCATGATAACTTGAAAAGTCTCTTCCACCTTGTCTCTAAGCAAGCCTTCCTCACATGCATCTTTCTTACAACCCAATCACCAGCTTATAAGCTGGGACACTGTTCTTGGGCTGTTTGAACTGTTGCTGCTTGAACCTGATGAGACAAAGAGCGAATAACATCAGCCAGACCTGTGCAATAATCCAGCACTAAGTGATCAGTTATATTCACAAGTGCGTTTGCAGGTACTGCTGGTAGCCTCATTGCACGACCCATCAGAATTTCGTGGGGAGACAGTCCTGTCTTCCTGTCAGGGGTGCTACACATGCTCCTCAGTAGAAGTGGCAATGCATCAGGCCATTTCAATACTGTAGAGGCACAAACCTTTGCCAATCCAGCTTTTAGTGTCCCATTCATTTGTTCCACCAATCCAGATGCCTCTGGTCTGTAACTGCAATGCATTTTTTGCTCACTGTTCAGTGCTGCACACAACAACTTTATGATCTCATTATTAAAATTAGTTCCTCGATCTGATTCCCAAAAAGTTGGGAATCTATACCTTGGTATTTGTTCCCTGAGCAGCGACTTAGCTACAGTGAGAATATCATTCCTACGTGTTGGATAGGCTTCATCCCAGTGGGAGTACACACATACAATGACCAATACTTACTTAAATCCATTGCAGACAGGCATTTCAATGAAATCAAGTAGCATTCTGCTAAATGGACCTCCTGGTCTTCCTTTGTGGCTCACATTAACCACTGTGTGTTTCCCTACATTCATTTGTTGGCATGTAACACATCTGTTACAGAAAGCTTCTGCAACCAATCCTAATCTGGGGTTGTACCATGTCTGAATGTGTGAATCATTGCATCTCTGCCGAGATGAACCTCACCATGATAATACCTAGCCTTCGAGTTCAACAGACAATCTGGCAACACAACTTTCCCTTCATTTGAAATCCAGACATCATCTCCCTCTCTTTGAACACAACCTGCTTTAATCCATCCTCTGTGATCTTCCTCTGTTACCTCTTCCTGCAACCTCTTAATCTCATCCCATGTATCAACCACTAACATCAAGAAATGTTGATTTGTCTCAGAGCATAATTGCTCTAACTCTTCCTCAGGACACTTTCCTCGCACCTTTCTCAGTTTGGTGACCTGAATACTTTGCTTCTTTCTGGCAATACTGTAATTTAGCAGGGGAAACCTTCTGTCCATTTTGACCCAAATGATTCAACAATGCTATGGATTCTTGTCTGCAAGTTTCACGTGCATTAGACACAACCATCAGGTCATCAATGTACTGCACTAAAGCAGACTGAAATGGCACGTTCAAAGACTCTAAGGGCCAGATGTAAGAAAATGCAATTTTGCATTTCTCAAATAGTGACTTTATAGAAATCACTATTAAAGAAAAGCAAAATACTATTCACAAAGATACAGATTTCCTAAAAGTGATTCCTACAAAGTAACTAAAGTACAAAGTAGGAATCGCTATTAGGAAATCAGTATTAAGAAATCCCATTGCAGTTTAGTCAATGGGACGGTTTTGCATTTCCTAAACAGCAATCTCTTCTTAAGAAATTGCTATTTAGGAAATCAAAACCAGGGATGGCATTGGGAAAAAGCCCCTCCCTTGGTACAACTCAAAAATAGGGGTGCACCTGTAGAGCACACATATGCCAAAGGGACATGTGTGTGCTCTTTTGCAATTAAAAAAGCACCTTAGGCGGATTTTCTAAATTGCACCTGGTTACCACTGACTTTAAGTCTGTGGTAATTGCATCTCCAAAATGCCCAAATCGCATTTTGAAAATACATGGTACATCAGAATAGGAAATGAAAATAGGAAATCTCTATTTGCATTTCCTATTCTGGGAATCGCAAATTGTGATTACTACAATGTAGAAATCGCAATTTGCGATTTCTTAAGGGCCTTTGTACATAAGAAAAGGCCGTTTTTGAATTTCTTAATGGCCTGAAATACCGATTTGGACTGCTAACACATACAAAAGGGCTTCATATATTTGCCCTGAGTTCTTCTTCAGTATCTGATGGACGGAAATTCCGAACACCCCTGTCGAGTACGACACCATGAAGACACACGGTTGCCAAATCGGAATGAAAAGAGGAATTGACTATCCTCGTGCAAGGGAACTGAGAAAAATGCCTGTAACAAATCATTAAGTGAAAACCATTCTGCTTTACATAAAATCTGCAATAAAATCACTGCTGGATTTTGAACAATGGGACAACAGGATACCACAATTTCATTCACCTTTCCCAAATCCTGATCTATGGGATATTTCCCACTTGGCTTTTTCAATCCCATAATTGGTGAATTACATGGGCTGCCCATCACTTCTTTCAGAACAACCTGCTCAACAAAATCTGCAATTACCGGGGTAATACCTTCAATCACTTACGGAGTCATGTTATACTGTGGTGTTCTGGGGTAGGCTGCATTTAGCTTTACAATCACTTTGACTGCATCAACACCTCAAATAAGTCCAATATCTTTTCCCGAGGGATCTCAAACACTCAGCGTTACTGTCTCTTGTAATTTACCAGGCAAGTCTTTAACTGTCCTGGCAGGTAACAATGTAATGAGATGATATATCTCATCAGTTTGACTGGACATCCCATCATCACTATTGGTTTGGCTTGCTATCCCTTTATGTGTACAAGTGATGGAACATTTTAATTTGCATAACAAATCTCTTCCTAACAGACTCACAGGACTTGAATTGCAAATTACAAATTGGTGCACACCTTCAAAGGTTCCTATCTTAACTGGAATGGGCTCTGTAATCGTGTTTACCCAATTCTGGTTTGCTATTCCTACAACCCGAACTGTGCTTCCTGACTTCTGCAGATCTGACAGTGGAACGAGCTGCTCCAGTGTCAACCAGAAATGAAACATCATGACCCTTAACACTTGCATTCACATAAGGACCATACTGATCTACCTCCAATGAGGCAGCCAACCCACATTCTTCCTCTCCTGAACTCTCACTCATGTATTCTTCATTCATTTCATCATCACTGTAATCAATCAATGGGTATTGTGTGATTAACTGATTTACATTTGCATTTGTTCTTTGATTCGTGTTCTGCTGAGGAGCCATTACCCGTTGCTGTGCCATTAGAGCTTGTGATATCTGCATTTGCTGTGGGACTTGGATTTGAGGTTGGGGAAAATGTACTTGTTGCTGGGGAGCCTGCATTTGTACTGCTCCAGCAGGAACATTTGTGGTTTGATTTCGGGGCGTTTGAACTCTCTGATTTGGAAACTGACTGTTGTCAACCATCTGTGCAACACTACCTTGCACTAAACTATTTACGTTATTGAAGGGACACTCCAGTTTCCAATGTCCGATGTTACCTCACGCATGACAAGGAAGCATTTTCATGTTCTGAACATCAGCCACATTCACATTCGGAACTACTCAAATTCCGAAACCTCTGCCTCTGAACTGAGGCACCATATTGCTTTGCTGTTGTGTTCCCTGCATTCCTCATTTGTTCACCACCCCCTGCTGAATCTGCATACCTGCTGCTTGGGCAGACTTGATCTGCATCACCACTGCCTTTTCCTTCAACTTTTTCTGCTTCAAATCAATCTTATCGCTGCAATATTTTGTGTATTGCAACACTTCATCAGTCGGCTTTCCTTGCCCACAAATCAAATGATTCTTAATCATATTACAAATTTCAGGCTTCAACCCTTGAACAAATCTTAATACAAAATGAACTATGTCTCTTGGTTCAATAATATCTGTGCCACTGTATTGTCTGAATGCTTTCAACAGTCTCTCATAATAAGCATGAACAGAATCATTTGTTTCCTAAGATGTCCTGTCAATCCTTTGCCCATCAATATCGTTAGGAAAAACTCTAGTTTTCAAAAACTCAATCACCTTATAATAGTTTTTCATCACCTTCCCAGATGGCGCAGCTGTTACTGCATCTCTCAGCGGCTCAAGCGTTGACCAATCAATGATCCTCTTACACTCAACCCACAAATCTGCTGGAACCACAATTTCAAAGTGTTCAAATCTTCCTACGCAAGATTGAAAAACCTCTCTGCTTGCTGGTACGATTCCACTGGTTTCTCCCTCAACTTTGGGTAATCATTTGTAAACGATAATATGTTGCTTCTGCTTCAGGAAAATGAACAACATTCCCTCTAGGAATTTCTCTCATTGGCATCATTTTTATAGCTCCCTCAGCATGTTGTACATCATTTGAAGATGCAGTTGCCTTTTTCTTCCGATCTCTTTTCTTGGCCCATCTCCCTTCCCATTGACCAAATGCTCCTCATGTTTGAAAACTTTGAATCAACTCCTTAATGTGAATTTTCATTCAAGGTGATCTCATGTTTGCAATGTCTCTCGCATCAAATTTGAATCTGTAACTCTTCTTCAACTGTTTTGATTTATCCATCTTGATTTCATATTTCTCAGCCAAATGAGCTAACTTCTCACAAACCTATCCAGCTCGAAGAGTAACGCCCTTGCACATGAAGCGCTATTCATTTTCATTGTAAAAATCAAATCTGTCCAATTCAATTGCTCCCTCAATCATTTCATTTAATTGTAACTTTAATCCAGCCATGTTAAATGTTTGTTCTCTCTCAGGCATGTTTCCTGGCACTGATGCTAGGCTCAACTTGTCTAACCATTCAGTCAACTGTTTTGTTGACAACACTTGTCAACTAATGTTATTTCCTCTGTCTCAAGGCATAAACTGTAGAACATCGCATGGGGCTCTCATAACCTGCTCTTCTGCGATTCAGATCTGACTTTTAATTTGCAGATAAATAAAATGGCCAATACCTGTCTTTGGATAATTAGAATTCTAAAAAAAAGTTCTGCCATTTATTCCTCCAGACTTCAGGGTGACAGTGGTGCTAGCCCTCATAATCTCGACTGGACTACTGTAATGCCCTTTTTTTAAATATAAATCAATCATCCCTTCAAAGTTGCGGGTAATACAAAACGCTGCAGCTCGATTAGTGCTTGGGCTGCCGAAATTGTCCTCCATTACAGAAGGTCTGAAGAAAGTGCACTGGCTTCCCATCAGAAAACGTATTACCTTTAAGGTACTGTGCCTGACTCATAAGACCCTCCACTCTCAAGGATCCGGATACCCACAATCTGCCATTAATTGGTACACTCCCAACCGTCCTTTAAGATCGCCTGGGCTTAGGCTGGACCAGACAGGGAGAAGTAAAAAAGCTAAATGGGGAGACAAAGCCTTCTAAGGGGCAGCTGTCAGGTTCTGGGCATTGCTCCCTCCAAAAATTAGAGAGATATCATCCCTCCTGCCATTTCGAAAGCATCTAAAAACTTGACTGTTTACATTATAGGTGGCTGCTCTGCTTCAGACTTCTCACCCGCTTAGGTCTTCGATACCTCTGGTCTGAATGCGCCTTTACAAATAACCAAAAATACAACAAAAAAAATACACTTGAGTCATCACAGATGATCCCACGGAGCAATGGGGACATTTCACATCAATTAGTGGACCAACTCCATTATGTGTCTCATTTGATCCAAAGCGATTCACAAGGGTCATGGCTGACACAGTAGTGCTTAGTCTCTCCATTTCTGCATTAGTTGCAAAAGGTGAATTACTTGCTGGAACTGGATTTATAATCTGGGGACCACTTACTTTCATTATTACTCCAGGCATACAACGGGACTACTGGACCTATGGTTAGGGGAACCGTTAATGCTTCTGGTCCTGACAAATTCGACTTATTTAGCAGGAACATTAATCCTTTACTTTGGCCAGTTAATACTGCACCAAAAACTTGGTTTGACTGATTCGGAGCAACATTCTGTCATGTCATTACCAGGGAATACATTGGCTTTGTCTCTGGCTCACAATTTGTGCAGGTGTCTGGAAATTGAGTCCTTCCTGCATTCTGAATTGCCAGTGGCACACTTGGAACTGGAACATTCTGAACTGTATTAACATTTAGAACTGTCAAATAAACTGCTGGCACTTGTGCAACATTAGCAGTAGGCATGTTTGGAATTATCTGAACCTGGCTTTGTGCAACTGGAGCTGTGGCAACATTTGGGACTATATTCTGGCTTACTGATGTGACTGCATTATACGGTGGGGGACGATTCTGCAACAACTGAGTTATAAATTCATCATCTGAATCACTCTCGACATCTGCTACCATTTTGTTTTCACCCAGTTTCTGTTCTGTATCTTCCTCAGAGTTCTTTTTGGCTTTTGGCTTAATAGTTCCATCGCCTTCCTGAGTAATTGCTGGAAATAGCTTCAATGCATGTAATGTATCTGCTGTCCACCTTCTCTGCTCTGCGTCCCACCTGGCTTTCTGCTAGTGTCTTTTCTGCTTTCCTCATTCTCCTTTTCAATTTCTGCGCCTCTTTTTGTCTCACAACAAATTCCCAAATAGCAAGTGTTTCAAATTCTGCAGGTCAAGGAAGGGGTTTGGATTCATACAACACCCTCCTCAAATTCTCCAAAATTCTCAAATTAAAGATTCTGTAACCGGGAAATGCTAAAATACCTTGTTTCATTGCGCACCATTGATTTACCCAAAGACATGCTGTAACTCCTCTTTCCTCCATTACCTCAAATGCTGGTGTACCCTCAGGTGGAGTAGGCTCACCCTCCCTAACTGGAAGCAAAACACCTCCTCTCAAAGCAACCCTTAAAGCTTTGAAAAACTTCATTTCACACAAATTTATTTCACAAACACAACTTTTATGAAACCAGGAAATAATTTGCAAGCCCACAGTCCTTTTCACAAGCTGTTCTCAACCTATAGAAGTGTAGTCTTGTCCACAATCCGTGTGCAGCGTTTCTCACCAACCCACCTATCCCAGCGCAGACCAAACAACGTCACACTCACTCACTCAGCAGCTGAGACTCACTTTGGAGCCGTCTCACGCAAAACCTAAATGCAAATATTGCGAGCACAAAAAACAAAACCTGCTTGCTCACTATGGGTAGGACTCAAACGCTTTGAAAGCTGTATGGAGTTTCGACTGTGGCCTTTCGCACAAGCAGCTACTCTTCCGGCCATGGCTTTCTCACAAACGCAAGAAAGATTTGACCCACAAACCTCACTCAAATTGGTACAGATCCTCCATGTGTACTCAGGATTCACTGAATACCAACCAAGAACTCACACACTCAAGGGAAACACTACTGATGTTGTTGACAGCACTCATACACTTGTACAATGCTCCGGAGTCTTAGGCCTCTGAGGACCCATTAACAACAACAACCACATGGGAATTTTTTTAGCACAAAGCGCAACATTCACTTGGAGTACACCGACTCCCTACTCGCTTACTTGGAGTATGGAAACTCCCTACTGAATTACATGGAGTACGCAAACTCCCTACTCTCTTCACACATCACATTTCACAACAATTTAGCCAAAGCACTGCAAGCGCAAATCCTAGTTAAACATATACTGTACACTTGTTGCACAATGCTGGAATTTCATCAACCCCACACTACACCAAGAACAACTCACAATGTGGGCAAATTCTGACTGTCCTCCTCACAAGACAAAACCGTAACAATATAAATGCAAAACTCTCATGTTAAAACATAGGGCCTGATTTAATAAAAGTGGAACTGCATCCAATGCACCACCACTTCTCTTGCACCCTTTAGCGCCCCTCTAACGCCACCATGTGTGCGTCTTCAAACGCCACCATGTGAGCGTCTTCTATCGCCACCATGTGTGCGTCTTCTATCGCCACCATGTGTGCGTCTTCAAACGCCACCATGTGAGCGTCTTCTATCGCCACCATGTGTGCGTCTTCTATCGCCACCATGTGTGCGTCTTCTATCGCCACCATGTGTGCACTGTGTTTAACATACAGCACACCACTGCGGTAGTTGGAGAACTAGCATCAAAAGATTTGATGCTAGTTTGGCGCTTTGCAGGATTAGCATCTGCAAAGCACATTGAGGGCCATTATCAATAATGGTGTGCCCCCTTTTAACACCAGCTCTGTGCAGGCATAATGTGGTGCAAGGTGTTACAAAGTGACGCAATGCATGTATTGCGCCACTTTGTAAACCTGGTGCAGCAATTTTGGCCTTGTTGGGCCACATTAGCGTAAAATCTTAAATCAGGGCCATAGTGTTTAATACGAATGGTGGCCAGATGGTTCACCATATTTCAAATGTGCATATTATACAACTCATGTTATTTTCTCTGTGAGGCTTTTAAATGTAGGTTAATTAATCACCATATGCTAACTTCTATGCCACTAATATGTTAATAATATTTGATCTCTCTCACTTGCATTGCGCCACTTTGTAACTCCTAGTGCCACCTTATGCCTGCGCCAGGCATAATGTATGCAAGGGGGTCGTTCTAGCGCAGGGGAGGCCTGAAAAAATGGCACAGTGAAATTGACAACATCTCACTGCACCATTTTTCCATCATTTTTAACGCCTGTTCAGAGCTCAAATTTTCTGATGCTAGTGTAGCAAAGCGCCACAATAGCGTAAAAAATGTTGTTGATTTTGTGCTAACGACCGCCATGGTGCGCCGTATTGTTAATATGTATCGTCATGTGCCAGTAAGGGGGGAGCAAGAAAGGTTACGCATCATCTATAATGCACCATTTTCTTGTAACTATGCCCCTTTCTTACTAGCTTGGGATTCCTTTGTGGCTTTTTGGTGGTAAGACCAGGAAAAAGATTCACATTCTTTTCCTGAGTATTTGAAGGGACTCTAAGTGCATTGCTAATTAATGTTGGCTATCACTGGAAGCAAATGTTGGTTGC